>NC_136369.1:17202500-17390000 GCF_037039965.1 Doryrhamphus excisus
TGTTTTAACAGGTTGCTGCTGTTGCTGCCCGAAAGCTGGAAGATGCACAGCAGTTTGCAAAAAAGCACAGCATCCCCCAAGCATATGGCAGCTACGAGGAGCTGGCCAGAGATCCAAACATCGGTTGGTGTTTGCATCAGGCCTGGTTGGGTTAAACTGGGACAGCTGGCTTATCTTTAAAAAAGTGACTGATAAACTGTCTGTTTGTAGATGTGGTGTACGTTGGTGTGATCCACCCCTGCCATCTGAAGGCATGTTTGCTCTTGATGAATGCCAAGAAAAACGTTCTGTGCGAGAAGCCTCTGGCCATGAACGCCACGGAGGTGAAGGAGATCGTGGCCTGTGCCGCGAGGAACAACGTCTTCCTCATGGAGGTGATTATGGCTCTCGTAGCTTCACCACAACACTTAAGACGTCATAGACTTAAGACCGGGGAGACTGAGCCTTTTCTGTGGTTGGCCCCAAGCTATGGAAGTCTCTCCCCTCCCAAGTAAAAAAGGCCCCCAACATTGAAGGCTTTAAGTCTCGTCTTAAAACCTTTTAACTCGGACTGAGTCGTATGGTCCTGTGTCTTTTAGTTCTTTTTATTTTAATTGGTTTTATTTTTTTTATACTTTTATTGCTTTGCTTCTTGTTTTTAATATTTTAATATCTACTTAACTATTTTCTTTCTAAATTGCTCTTTTAGTTTTGGATTGAATTCAATTTTTATTATTTATTGTATTTTTTTAAATAATTTATTTATTGTATTTTATTTTTACTTTTTATTTTACTAGTCTGTGCAGCACTTTGGAAACTCTGTTAATAAAATGTGCTATATAAATAAAGTGGATTGGATTGGACCACAAAGGTTCCAAAAAGGCCATTTTATCACTAATACTAATAACTCCGCTTAATAATAATAATAATAATAATGACACTTTGAGGTTGAGCATGAATTAGCTTTATCTGTGCAACTTCCATCTAATAGCTGAGTAACAACAATAATATTTGGAATATCTGCAACAATATTGTAGTAGTATTCATGCAGATGTTTTTTAAAGTGGAAAACCTTTGAAGAAGAAGCTAAAAATGAGTCATACTTCATCTTATCTTTTACATACCGTTTGCCACGTTGAAGGCCGTGTGGACCAGGTTCTTCCCAGCTTCAGTGGAGATCCGTCGGCTGCTGGCGGAAGGAAAACTGGGCGAGGTGAAGATGGTGAGATCCGAGTTTGGAGTTCCGGTGATGCATATACAGAGATCCATGAACAAGGAGCTTGGCGGAGGAGCCATGCTAGACCTGGGGGTGTACTGCCTGCAGTTCTCCATCATGGTATATGATGGAGAGAAACCCCAAAGTATCCAGGCCGTGGGGGTCTGTGCAGAAACTGGTACTACAAACCTGTATGTAGTTATGAGATATTTTCCGGTGTATTCACTGTCTGTGTTTTAGGAGTGGATGAAACCGTGGTGGTCACTCTGAAGTTCTCCAACGACAGGATGGCCGTGTTCACGTGCTCCTCGGGACTGCAGCTCCACAATGATGCCAATATCGTGGGCACTAAAGGCAACATCAGGGTCGGTTATCACTCTTGTTTACGCATGAATGCACCACCGTCCTGCATGCGCTGCAACAAAAAAAAAAAATGGCATACATGAAGCAATTGCATGTGAATCCTGAAAGGAAAAGTGTGTTGAAATGTATTGTCCAACCGAGGATTGAACCAACAACCTTTAGGTTGGGACACAATCACTTCCATCCATTCATTCATTCATTCATTCATTTTCTACCGCTCACAAGGGTTGCGGGGGTTGCTGGAGCCTATCCCAGCTGTCTTCAGGCAAGAGGCGGGGTACATCCTGGACTGGTGGCCAGCCAATCACAGGGCACATATAGACAAACAACCATTCACACTCACATTCATACCTATGGACAATTTGGAGTCGCTAATGAACCTAGCATGTTTTTGGAATGTGGGAGGAAACCGGAGAAAACCCACATATGCACGGGGAGAACATGCAAACTCCACACAGAGATGGCCGAGGGTGGAATCGAACTCAGGTCTCCAAGCTGTGAGCCCTGCAGACATTCATTTGCTGTCAAAACCCACGCATGCACGGGGAGAACATGCAAACTCCACACAGAAATGGCCGAAGGTGGAATTGAACCCTGGTCTACTTGCTGTGAGGTCTGCGTGCTAACCACTCGACCTCCGTGCAACCCACTTCCATCCATTCATACACAATTTCCCCCCAAAATCTTCTAGTGACATTTGATTTGTTGTTGCATAGATCCCCGCCCACATGTGGTGCCCCACAACCATAGAGGTAAATGGGAAGGAGATCCACTACACACTTCCGGAACCGAGCCTACCCCTCAATTTCATGAACAGCACAGGAATGCGCTACGAAGCAGAGGAGGTCCGACAGTGTTTGCTCAAAGGTATCGTGACAGGCTTCGGGGCTGTTGACACGGGAACTGTTTTACTTTATGTTGCTGATAAAAAAAAAAAACCCAGTGTCCTTTTGGCCGTCTGTGTTTTGAAGCTGACAAACATTACAAGTGGATTTTGTTTCCTAACGTTAACCCTAAAGCAAACCCTTATCCAAACACAACCCTCGTCCGAATGCTCCAAAATTCAAAACCTTTAACATAACAAACCCTAACCTAAACCGTCACCTGTAACCTAACCAGCACTCAAAACCCAACGGTCAGTGGACTTTACAGTACTTGGATGCAGTGCGCCAGTTGGTGCCAGTTAGCGCCAAAGATTATGCATGTGATTGGCGCGTAGTGGCTCACTGTGGCGCCGAATTATATTCGCTCGGCATGTTGCCGTTGATTCGGCGCCGCGGCGAGCCACTACGCAGCAATCTTTGGCGCGAACTGGCACCAACTAGAGCCGGCCCAGTAGACTCCTAGCATCATTGGCACAACTTGGCTCGCGCCATGACATTCCAGTGGATTGCAATAGGCGGATTGTTTGCTACATTTGGTTCCACTTGGTGGACACTTTGCGCTGATTGCTTGATACAGGTGGCGCAACAAAAATTTTATTTTATTTATTTTTAAATTTTAGACATTTTGAAAATTTCTTGCCGCCAAACAAAATTTTTGACTCCGTTACGGGCCACCACGAGCCAGTTCAGAGGCAGTTTGAGCCACTAGGCACCTTATTGGCGACACGAGGTGCCACAGCTAATTGCATTGGTGCAAACTGGCACGAACTGGCACCGGCCCTGTGGACTCCTAGCATCATTGCCGCAACTTGGCTCGCGCCATTCCATTCCAGTGGATTCCAGTAGGTTTCTAGATAGTTTGCTACATTTGGTTCCACTTGGTGGACACTTTGCACTGATTGTTTGATGCTCGTGGCGTGATGAAAATTTTAAACATATAGAAATTTTCTTGCCGCCAAATTACATTTTTGCCCCCGTTACGGGCCACCATGAGCCAGTTGGGAGGCAGTTTGAGCCACTAGGCACCTTATTGGCGACACAAGGTGCCACAGCTAATTGCATTGGCGCAAACTGGCACCAACTGGCACCAGCCCAGTGGACTCCTAGCATAAGCCGAAATTATTGGCAGAGAAGACAAAGGAATCTGTCTCTGCAGAATTGAAAACTATTTTCTTCTGAGATGCTTCTTTTTGGAGGGGTATATTAATGGTTATCTTACTGCGGGAACTGACTGTATCACATCTTGCCAAACGATAGCACGTCTTATCCCCTGCAGGTTTAAAGGAGAGTCCGGTGATATCGCATGCTGACTCTCTTCTACTGGCTGAAGTGGAAGATGAAGTGCGCCGGCAGGTGGGCGTGGTCTACAGCCAAGACCGCAGCTAACTGTGCAACAAGAGCAACAGGGTACATTTACAACATGTTATGTTTTTTTTTCTTTTAAATGATCAAATAAAGCATTTTCCTAAAACATTTAGACCAGGGGTCTCAAACTCAATTTACCTGGGGACCACTGGAGCTAGAGTCTGGGCGAGGCTGGGCCGCATCAGGTTTTCCAAAAAAAAAAAAAAAAAAACGCATTTATTAAAAACAGAAAAATGAATAAACTTTGGTTTATAGTATGGTTTAAAGCTTTGGTTCCGATTTTCTACAAGAAAATCTCTGATAAAACATTCCACTGTTCTCAAATATCTTACTTTTTTATTTTTCTACACAAAATAAGATCAAGAATAAAGAAAATCAATAAATCAGTAATAAATAAATATAATAATAATAAAACGGCAAATAATTAAACCACATTTAGTAGGGTAGACAAATTATTTTTTTCAGATTAAAATGAACAAAGCATTATTAGAGCCCTGTAGACATGACAAAACACGACTATAGTCACATTTATACTCTTTTTATTTACAACATATTGCGCAACTGCAGGGTCTTGAGACACATGCTAACTCGCAAACGAGAGAGCTAGCGACCCAAACAGTAGCCTTCAAGTTATTTCCTTTAAACTTAAATAGCCAAAAACTTACCACTTCCACACGGATAGGGAGGATAACTATTAACAGTTATTTAACCTTTAACATGAACATTAATCAAACCTAATAATTTTTTCTGGGTACATGATACCATACAGCATCAATATCAAACTTGCGCGGGCCGCACTAACATTAAAATTTCATATCAAGGCGGGGACCTCAAACTAGTGTCCTGCGGGCCACATTTGGCCTGCGGGCCGCATGTTTGAGACCCCTGATTTAGACACTTATGTCTTGTACACAAACAGTGGTCTCATTTGCTTGTAGCTGATGAGTAACTGCTTCTTGTTTCTTGGCTGTTGCAAGAGACGTGTGTGAAATCTTCTCATGCAATAACGCCTACTTTGGCATCCTCTTTAACCCAATAGATGCCAGTTTACCTTCTTTACACACATTTTCTTGTATTTGTGATTATTCTTAACATGCATGAAAAAGGAGTTCTATTTTAATCCTGTATATAAAGCCGCCAAAATGTTAATATTTGCATCTCTAATGAATCCACAGCTCTGTGACCAACACTGAAAAACACAAGTGGAAAAACCCCAAATGTGTACATGATGAAATAGGAGGTTTGAAACTTGACACCGCACTTCCCGACTGTTCCAGTGACATCCAATTGTATTTAATGTAAGCTGATTACGTTTTGAAAGTAACCTGAATTTCCAGTTGTGCCTGAGTGGATGACGCTTCGGTAGGCGTGCAAACACAAGTCGCACGAGTGAGTCTATCTATTAATCTGCTGCTCTCAGCGCCACTGCGTCCACACGCTGTGCAAACATGGCAACCCGGTGGGGAATCTGCAGCGCGGGCAAGATCAGTCACGACTTCATGGTGGCCCTGAAAACTCTTCCACCTGAAGACCACCAGGTATCTATACTTCAAGATGCTCATACACATGCATAGGAGCCAATGCAACTAAGTGAAGGTGTTCATTTTTGTACTTATGTATGTCGTATATACGTATGTATATATGTCCAGGATGTTTTTGTCATTTGCAAAAAAAAAATCAAGATTTAGAATAAGTATTCATTCATTTGTTCATTTTCAACCGCTTATCCTCACAAGGGTTGCGGAAGGTGCTGGAGCCTATCCCAGCTGTCTTCGGGCGGGGTACACGCCGGACTGGTCGCCAGCCAATCACAGGGCACATATAGACAAACAACCATTCACACTCACATTCATACCTACGGACAATTTGGAGTCGTTAATTAACCTAGCATGTTTTTGGAATGTGGGAGGAAACCGGAGTACCTGGAGAAAACCCACGCATGCACGGGGAGAACATGCAAACTCCACACAGAGATGGCTGAGGGTGGAATTGAACTCGGGTCTCTTAGCTGTGAGGTCTGTGTGCTAACCACACGACCGCCGTGTAGCTGTATGTAAAATTAAAATAAATACTAATGAAATAATAGAAAAACATATACTAGTGTAATTATTGTAAATATGATGGTAATGATTCAAATGTGGGGTTGCACGGTGTTCGAGTGGTTAGTGCGCAGACTTCAATTTGAGGTTTCAATTCGGGTTCAATCCCACCCTCGGCCATCTCTGTGTGGAGTTTGCATGTTCTCCCCGTGCATGCGTGGGTTTTCTCCGGGTACTCCGGTTTCCTCCCACATTCCAAAAACATGCTAGGTTAATTGGCGACTCCAAATTGTCCATAGGTATGAATGTGAGTGTGAATGGTTGTTTGTCTATATGTGCCCTGTGATTGGCTGGCGACCAGTCCAGGGTGTACCCTGCCCGAAGACAGCTGGGACAGAGGATAAGCGGTAGAAAATGAATGAATGAATGAATATTTTCTGAGGTTAACATACACAACTTTGAATAAGAGTAATTACGATAATACAAATTGAGGTTATACATATTCTATTTGTAATTGTTGAAAAAAAATGGAGTACATTTAGAGTACATTGAATCACAATTGTATTGCAGATCAAGTGATCCATCGTGGCAGTGAGGTTATGGGCAAAAAAAGTGCTTTTTATTGGTGTCATTTTGAAAGCAAAGAGCCGTTCATCTACGACCATCACTTCATGTTTCAGCATGATGGTGCACGGCCCCATGTTGCAAGAACCTGTACACAATTCCTGGAAGCTAAAAACATTCCGGTTCTTACACGGCTGACATCGTTACCGCACATGTCACCCATTCAGCAGTTTTACTTCTTAGTCCCGTGTATTTTGTTTGAGTATAAACTAAAAATCCTATCCTTCTTTTGAAAATAACTTTGTTGTAAAAGTTTGATCACCTTCTGGTGAGCTTGGATATTTAATCCTAAATCTTGCGGTGAAAAGATGGTAGATTTTTTCATGGATTTTAAGACTTTTAAATTGTGTTTCACAGGCCGTGGCTGTCGCTGCCCGCCGACTGGATGATGCCAAGCAGTTTGCAAAAACGCATAGCATCCCTCGCGCGTATGGAACCTACGAGGAGCTGGCCAAGGATCCAAACATCGGTCAGTGTTTGCATCAGACTTGCTCTGGTCTATTTAATTGACGGTTATTTTTATGTGTGTTTGCAGATGTCATATACATCGGCACCATCCAGACCAACCACCTGAGCTCCTGTTTGCTCTTCTTGAACGCTAAGAAGCCCGTCTTGTGTGAGAAGTCGCTGGCCATGACCACCAAGGAGGTGAAGGAGATCCTGGCCTGTGCCAAGAAGAACAACGTCTTCCTCATGGAGGTGATTATCACTTTGATATTTTCTAAAGCAATATGCTAAGAAGTTATACATACGTAGTTGAAGAAGAAATCTCATTGTCACGAACATTCACCTTTGCTCATTTTTCCCCCCATTTTTTAAATTTTAAAATATTTCAACTTTCGTCTCAAATAATCATAAATATTCTTGTCATATGCCTTTATTTCCATAATTTTTGACTTTCTTCCTGCAATATGATGACTTTCCCCCCTCAACCTAACTGTCCAAAATGTACAACTTTATTTAGATTTTTCTCTGATATTACAACAAAATAACAGATTTTTTTTCTTTAATATTTCAACCCTACACCATTACAATGGCATTATTTTTCCTCATATTTTCAGCTTATTTTCACAATGACAGTTTTTTCTCTTAATATTTTGACTTTATTCTGGTGAAATTATCGCATTTTTATTGAATTTTCTGCTGCCCCCCCCCCCCCGCTATTTCAATTTTCTGCTTGTAAGGACTTTATTCCCATAATATTTTTACTTTATACTTGTAACAACTTTTTTCACAAAATAATTTTCCAAAAATTAAAATTTTAATCGCCGTTTTGTTTGTTTTTCATATTACAAAAAAACAGTCTTCCTTTAATGTTTTAACTTTATGCTACTAAAATGACGTCGTACTGTGAAGACATTATTCTCATAAAATTACATTTTTTTTCTTATTATTTTGACTTTATTCTGGTAAAATGATAGCATTTTTATTTTTTTTTCTTGTACTTTTCCCCCCAACTATTTCGACTTTCTGCTTGTAAGGACTTTATTCCCATAATATTTTGACTTTATACTTGTAACACAACTTTTTCCACAAAATAATTTTCCAAAAATTTTAATTTAACCGCCGTTTTGTTTTTCATATTACAAAAAAACAAACAACAGACTTACTGTAAAGTTTTAACTTAATGCTACTAAAATGACGTCGTACTGTGAAACTCAAAATTAATTTTTTTTCTTATTTTCACTTTATTCTGGTAAAATTATATCATTTTTTTTTATTTTCTGCTGCTTTTTTCCCATAATGTTTTGACTTTATACTTGCAACACAACTTTTTTCATAACCTAATTTTCCAAAAATTACAACTTTAGTTGCTGTTTTTCCTCTCGTTAAAGTATATTTTTAGCATGTGCTGCCGGCCAATAAAAAAAGTGCACAGAGATGTAAATCACTATTAAAATAAACTGCACAAACAATAAAACAGCCATATTGTACTGACCAGCCAGGCTACAGATGCACGCTTTTGTCGTTAAAGTTAATCCACTAGTCTCACAAGATTTCCCAAGATGTCATGGAACGTCACAGTTCAACCACTGGATTTTTGTGTCTTACCGTCTAAATCCAGAATACTGTTGTGTGTCTCTCCAGGCCATCTGGAGCCGATTCTACCCGGCCTACAGAGAGATCCGGCGGGTGCTGGCCCAGGGCGAGATCGGCGAAGTGAGGATGGTGAGGTCTGAGTTCGGCTTGTCCGTTCTGCCTCTGCCAAGGTTGGAGCTGAAGGAGCTGGGAGGAGGAGCCCTGCTAGACATCGGTATCTACCCGCTGCAGTTCTCCATGATGATTTATGGAGAGAGGCCTCAGAGCATCCACACCGTGGGGAAGTGCCTGCCTACTGGTGAGGGGAAATAAGTTTTGGAGTTTTAGTCATCATCATCATGACACTTTAATTGATACAAGTATGTGTTTTAGGAGTGGATGAGACCTTGGTGGTCACCATGAAGTTCTCCAACGAGAGGTTGGCCGTCTTTACAAGCTCCTCAGGACTGCAGCTCGCTAATGATGCCATAATAGTGGGCACCAAGGGGTTAATCCGGGTAAGGTGGCGTGATTTGTTTGAGCTTGCCTGCAGCCATCTGTATGTTGCATGAAAATTCCAGTGAGGCAAAGCTGCACCAGTTGTTGAAAGACAGGAATGGAGTTAAACGTGTGTTTTGTTTTTTTTTTCATTTGGTTTCCACACACCATCTTTCACCCAGGTCCCATCGCACATGTGGTGCCCCGAGACCATAGTGGTGAACGGCAAGGAGAGTAATTACCCTCTACCGGAACCCTACTTGCCCCTCAATTTCGTCCACAGCACCGGTCTGCGCTACGAAGCAGAGGAGGTCCGACAGTGTTTGCTCAAAGGTAACATGGCACATAACAAATTTGCCATTAGGGTTGCAAAATGAGGAGAAAACTGAATTAGAATGTAGCATTTACGCAGCACACTGCTTACTACAGCGTAAATAACATTTATCTCCACTTGTACGTAACTGTCCAAAATGTACAACTTTATTTTGTTTTTATCTGATATAACAACAAAATAACAGATTTTTTTTCTTTAATATTTCAACCCGACACCATTACAATGGCATTATTTTTCCTCATAATTTCAACTTATTCTCACAATTTTCTTTCTAGTTAGAATGACAGTTTTTCCTCTTAATATTTTGACTTTATTCTGGTAAAATTATAGCATTTTTATTTTCTAATATTAACTCGAATATCAATTTAGGGCATTCATTTAGTTGGGCTTTATTGCCAAAGGAGCTCTGTGATCGTGTATTGTTTTTCAAAAATAGGAATTATTTGTAATTAATACATATTGGAAAAATTTATACAATGTGTAGATTTTTACTATTTTAAAAGAAAACTGCACTTTTTGGAATTTTTGCTCATTCCTCCACCCACTCCCCCATTTTATTTTCATAAATATTCTTGTCATATGCCTTTATTTCCATAATATTTAGACTTCCCCCCCCTCAACGTAACTGTCCAAAATGTACAACTTTATTTTGTTTTTATCTGATATTACAACAAAATAACACATTTTTTTCTTTAATATTTCAACCCGACACCATTACAATAGCATTATTTTTCCTCATATTTTCAAATTATTCTCATAATTTTCTTTCTAGTTAGAATGAGTTTTTCCTCTTAATATTTTGACTTTATTCTGGTAAAATTATAGCATTTTTATTTTCTAATATTAACTGGAATATCAATTTAGGGCATTCATTTAGTTGGGCTTTATTGCCAAAGGAACTCTGTTATCGTGTATTGTTTTTTAAAAATAGATTAACTTAAAATTTGGAATTATTTGTAAATAATGCATATTGAAAAAAAAGTTATACAATGTGTACATTTTTGCTATTTTAAAAGAAAACTGCACTTTTTGGAATTTTGCCCCATCCTCCACCATCCTTATGTGAAACTTGAACGCATTTATTTCCTGTTTCTGTGGGTTCTAAGAAGAAAACAAAAGTTAGCATGAGCTAGCTAACATTACACATCATTGGGAGGTACCTTTTAAAAACAAAAACAAAGCTTTTATATCCATGTTGTCATTGTGCATTAACGGGTACATGGATGATAAAATGTAATACTTCATAATCATTGGGTTGGCTGTGTCTTCCAGCACGAGACTTATGCTCCAGTCCTCAGGTTAAAAACTTCTGACAGCAAACAAGCATCTTGTTGAGTTTTTGTAGCTAAATGGCTAAATTGGGGGCTCCACTCGTGTGTCGGTCTTGTTGAAGTAGCTTGAGGTGTTGTTAATGACGCCAAGAGGAGCGAGGCGACTGTTTCCTGTTAGCTGCGAAAATATACAAGTCAGTTATGTAAATGGAATGACATGCATTGTTAGCTAGCTCATACTAACTTTTCCTCGTTATTACAACACACAGAAAGGGAATTAAATATGTGTTCACATTTCACAAAAGGATTGTGAAGGATGATTTTTAAAAAGTGTAGTTTTCCAGAGTGAGAAACCCGATTTGGTAACTTAACTGAAATCGATGCTTTATGTGTCACAATAAGGAAGTTGAACCATGTGAGTTCACCCTGCCTGACAACTCTGGGGAACAAGAAGAAAATAATAAAAGCTCTTTTGAGTGGATAAAATAGAACATATTGAGACAGTGTTTTTTTGCATAGTAACTATGTTGATTACTATTATCAAATATGTAAAGTGAAAAATAATCTCATGGAAAGTTTTAAACATTTCCCAGCAATGTTCCATGCCTTATACGATCCCTTAATGTGTGCGTCTTTTGTTCCCTGCAGGGATGAAGGAAAGTCCCCACATGTCTCACGCAGAATCTCTTCTACTGGCTGAACTCAAAGAGGAAATCCTCAAACAAGTCGGGGTGGTTTACGACTAGAGCCAAATTTGTATTTTTGGAGGTGTCAATGTCTTACCATTTCAGGACATTGAATAAAAAAAAAAAAAACGCATGCCAATTGAGTTTTAGGTACTTGTCTCATTTATTGATGAATTCCAGTCTCGGTACAGCAGCTACACATGACCTCTTCACGTTCACATAGCTCTTACACTAGCGTAACAATCAAATAGCATGTCAGACACATTATGAATGCTACAGCAGGCTCATCGACATAGACAAACAAGCACGGGGATTTTTTTTTTCTTACCCATCATCCATTGGGGTCAAACCCCATCAAAGTGCCCTTTTCATGATTTTTTTTTTAAATTTTAAGTGCCAACTTATATAGGATCTGAAAACAAGTGAAGGCTATATGACAACATAAATACAGTAACAAATGGAGAGAGGAGGGGGCATCCAAATTCTCTAGAGTTAGACAAAATAGAAATGATGGATGTCCCAAATAAAACAAAAACACCATTCACTAATAATAGTCAAGTATAATATAGACTGTAACACAGTGGAGTATGATTAAGGAGTGCAATACGGAGTGAAAGCATAGAGGACACTTCATACACACACAGCACTACACTAAACTCTGTTTAGGTGGATACGTTACTATTTTGTTCGATTGCTCGGCCAAAGAGAGGTGTTTAGGAAAAAAAAAAAAATCACATCACCTAAACAAGAGCCGCGATGCGCATGCGCCAGAGTCCGCCACTAAGTTGGACCGCATTGAATACAAGAGTCCTAAGTGTGAATACATACAGCAGTTTCTTGGTCGACGTGTGTCAATCTGAGGCACCGTAGCCTGGTTTCAATTTGTGAAATGAATGGACGCAGGAAGTGGATTTGCACAGACCAGCCTACAAACCCGCCTGGTTCTTACAAACAGGCTGCCTGGTCTCCATCTGATATTATTATTAAATAGGAACTCACCAAGTATCGCCAGAGGAGTGAATGAATGAATGAATGAATGAATGATGGGAGTGTTGAGTGCTATAGAGGGCAGGTGAAGATGAAGGGGACCCTGTTCAGGCAACTCAGGCCACCAGAACAACGCGCATTGTGTTGGTGTAACCGGACCCTGGACGCCAACCTGTCAGGACGATGACGACGTCGCCCTCCTTGAAGAATCCTCTGACCTTGCCTGCATAAATAGCACAACGGAATCAATCCTTGAATATTACACAACCCTGACACTTTTACAAGACCTGTCTTTGGGACATATTAAGGTAAAAAAAAAAAAGATTAACTCATTGAAATCAACGTATTTATAAGTTTTTATAAACACAGAAATCATGTAGATAAAAAAAATAATCACACATGACAGGAAGGAGGAAGTGACAAGAGTGTTTTTTTTAGCAATTTTAGCACCATTGTTTGGTACCAGGGCTGCACGGTGGACGAGTGGTTAGCACGCAGGCCTCACAGCTAGGACACCCAAGTTTAATTCCACCCTCGATCATCTCTGTGTGGAGTTTGCATGTTTTCTCCCACATTCCAAAAACATGCTAGGTTAATTAGCGACTCCAAAATTGTCCATAGGTATGAATGTGAGTGTGAATGGTTGTTTGTCTATATGTGCCCTGTGATTGGCTGGCCACCAGTCCAGGGTGTACCCCGCCTCTCGCCTGAAGACAGCTGGGATAGGCTCCAGCACCCCCCGTGAAAGAAAAGCGGTAGAAAATGAATTAATGAATGTTCAGTACCAGGGCTGCATGGCGGTTTAGTGGTTAGCACGCAGGCCTCACAGCTAGGAGACCCGAGTTCAATTCCACCCTCTGTCATCTCTGTGTGGAGTTTGCATGTTTTCTCCCACATTCTAAAAACATTCTAGGTTAATTGGCGACTCCAAAATTGTCCATAGGTATGAATGTGAGTGTGAATGGTTGTTTGTCTATATGTGCCCTGTGATTGGCTGGCCACCAGTCCTGGGTGAACCCCGCCTCTCGCCCGAAGACAGCTGGGATCGGCTCCATTCACATTCGGAATGTTCAGTTCCGAATGTGAAAACTGTTCAAGGTGACCTATGATGCTCATTTTTCAACCCTTTGCATTGACTTGTGGGCTCCTATAGAGCAGCTACTCACAATAACAGATTTTTGTAGAATCTGCACCAATTTTGGTAAAAACATGCAACTTTGTCGCACTTGAAATATTTACTCAATGTCTCATTTCAGTCGCAAACTACGACCATTAAGTCACAGTCCAGAGCCCTGTATAATGCTTCTTCAAATCAATAAAAGAAACAATTGCACGAATATTGATTATTGATCTTACCCATATCCATGGCAAAGTTGACACGCATGTCCACATCCTCGGCCCACACGTCGTGAGCGGGTTTGGTGTAGAGGACCGGGAAGATCCCGCGGTACAGGTGAGCCTGGCGGGCCGTCTGGGCGTTACGGGTCACGGCCAGGATGGGGGCACGTGGCCTGTATCTGGAGAGCAGGTGGGCGGACCTACAAATCACACAGTAATGAGGTCATTACAGTAGCTTGATTCATCAATTAATAATTTCCAGTAAGTGAAATAAATAACTTTTCCGATGCAAGACTCAGGTCGCCTCAGTGTGATGCGGCGTCTACGCTACATGTCAGTAGTACTTTGTGTGTACTTTGCAGTGGAAAAGTGGCGTTATATTCCACACAGATGCTGTGACGTTAGTTCACTCAAGTCAATTGCTGTCTCCTCCAACCCTACTTCACTGCACACATTCATTCAAAAACACAACACAAGGACAAAAGTATTGGGACACCTGGACCGTATGAGTTTATAACCATACTTGGATGAGCTATCATTTATCTCGAATAGGTTTGTAATCAGGGCTCTCAAGTTCTTCCACACCAAACTCATGCATGCCTTGAGGGATTTTTCAAACTGAGGTATAAAGTTGTGTTTCTCCGAAATTCGATCAGTCATCTGGTTCAGAAGAGAGAACCAGGAAAGGGGGGGGGGGCGTGGGACGACTCCCCGCTTGTCTTACCTCCCAGTCTTGGTGAGAACAATAATGGCACTAGCGCAGCACTTGAAAGACGACTCCACAGCGCCGACGGCCACCGCCTCAGAGGGGTCTCTGGTCAAGTGGGAGTGTCTCCTCAGCTCCTCGAACAGCTGCCTATGGAAGGTGGCCGCCTCGGCCTCTCGTGCTATCTGGTCCCCAGAGAACCAATTTGTGAAGGGTGAGGAAGGGGGTTACTTTCTCTCGCGCATTACCACCATTTGCCATTCACACAGCAGGGAGGGGCTAGATATCACTCCACTAATCCACCTGGTTGTTTTTTTTTTTTTGCTTTAAAATGTGTTAAAGTAGACACAACCAAAAAGAACAACAACCCGTAGTTTAATGAAAGTGACGGCCAGCCTCTCCCAAGCTTCTGCAAGTCCCTGTCTGGCCCTACACTTCCCTGTCATAGTTTCGACATCAGCGGCTTTTGTTGACCTGCAAAAAAAGAACGAGACAGCCGGCCTACCTTCCGGAGCCCGTGAGCACAATGATCGCAGAGGCCAAGCTCTTAAAGGAGGCCTCAACGGCGCCGATTGCAATGGCCTCTGCAGGGTCTTTGCAGTACGGCGTGGAGCGACGCAGGTCCTCAAACACCTGACGATGGAACATGGCCGCCTCTGCTTCGCGAGCGATCTGGTGAGCGAGCGAAGGTATGATGCAACAAGCCAAGGCGTCCCCACGGCACACCAGGCACACACACACACACAGAGACAGGATGGTAAAGATGGAGGAAGGACAGGAAACCCAAAGATGTTAAAAAAAGCACAGAAAGGTGAAAAAAAAGTACGTAGTTAATTTTGGGAAGAGGGAGAAAGGCGGGAGAACATTATTAACACCAAAAACGTCACCGCAAGCCTTTACATGAGTCATTAAAATGTCATCTAGGACTATATGAGTTAGAGCAATATTAAAAATGATTGTACAGCCACTGTAAAATTAAAAACTTGGCACGCAGCACATAAACAAAAATAAAAACACTGAAAGAGAAGAAAGAGGAGAGAAAAAAGTACATTTTAAAGTCAAAGTCAGGGGTGCTCACACATTTTCAGCCTGCGAGCTACTTTTAAAATGACCAAAGACCTACTTTAGACTAGAAAAACAGAAATAAAATCGATTTTTTTAATTTAAAAAATTATAAAAATAAAAAAACATATATATTTTAAATATTTGTAATTAAAAATATATATGTATATATTTTTTAAATATATTTTTTTTCCTCTGTTTTCAGGGGTGCTCACACATTTTCAGCCTGCAAGCTACTTTTAAAATGACCAAAGACCTACTTTAGACTAGAAAAAAAACTATTTAAAAAATTATAAAAATAAAAATATATATATTTTTTAATACTTGTAATAAAAAAAAAATATATATATATATATATATATATATATATATTTTCTCTGTTTTTCTAGTCTAAGGTAGGTCTTTGGTCATTTTCAAAGTAGCTTGCAGGCTGAAAATGTGTGAGCAAAACAATAATAATAAAAAATATATATTTATTTATTTATTTTATTATTATTATTATTATTTCCCCCCCCCCTGTTTTTCTAGTTTAAAATGACCAAAGACATACCTTAGACTATAAAAACAGGACAAAAATTCTATTCTATTTTATATATATATATATATATATATATATATATATATATATAATATAAATAAAACTATTCCAATGCCCCGTTACCTAAACCCCATAGACCACATCTGGGACCAGCTGATGCAGCGACTGGATGCCCGGAGCCCACCCCCACGTGACCTGGCAACACTGCACGTAACCCTTGTGGAGGAGTTAATTGCATTACATCAGAACAACATCATGAGGCTAGTTAGGAGCATGAGATGCCGCCGTCATTGGTGGAATGGTATATACAGCAAACGTGGCTCCACCAAGCCAGGCTTTGTGCTAAAGATGCAACTCAACAAAACCTAAATTCCCTAAAGAGTGTGCGGTCACAAAAAAGGGAGAGGTTGACATCATATTACTGTACTTCCGCTGAAAAGTCAAAGTATCGCAGCAATCATACTGTAGATATAGACATCTTAATAACACTGACCGAGTTAGTTTAAAGATGAAAGTTGCATATCTGTGTATACTGCTTAATCTATGCTGCTGTGCAGTCTTGTTAATGCAATCGACCCACGCTACCTTCGCCAACGACCCGTAGCTCGCCATCAACGTAATGGGCACCCCTGGTGGGTTGGGTTTGAGTTCAGACAACGACACACATACAGCACATACACATACACAGCATGCAGGGTTAATTTAAGAAGAAAAGGCAGGTGTGGAAGCGTAAATCGGCGTCACTCGTACTTCTGGACAGTATCCGTAAGCACGGTACACAGCGACATGCACAGTCATGTGATTCACCCTGACTGATGAAGACCAAGCATTCAAGGCTAGTATAGCTCTTGAATGGTATTATACTAATGGAAGGTATCCAGATAGTATACTGATCAAAGTGGGCATGCAGAAAATCAAGCAAAAAAGGCTCAAGATAGCTGCTATAACGTTCCCTAATATTCTCATTTCAGAGGCTTTTTTTTTAATTTCGCTACTATGATGTAACCAGCAGAGGGCGCAAGTAACCAAGATGGAATTGGTTTGCTGCCTCTGCTGACCTTTTCCATTTATGAATTATTGCAAGAAATCTGTCTAAATAAGCGACTGTTCAATATTGAACATTTCTTGTTGAACGCTATCCCTACTGCTGACCCTTTCTCATATTAAAAACAGACAGAATCATGCAATATCAGGAATATGAAGCAGTTCAGAGAAGATTGTTATAGCAGTAGAGAAATTATTATTGTAAGAGCCCATGTGCAAAGGCCCTACTGTATCTTTAATATTATTATTAATAATAATATTATTACTACTACTGACCATGTGTTGTGTGCGCACAGCTTCCAGAGGGTAGTCTCCCTTAGCGGTCTCACCGCTCAGCATGATGCAGTCGGCCCCGTCCAGCACGGCATTGGCGACGTCGCTGCCCTCGGCGCGGGTGGGCCTCGGTTTCTTGATCATGCTCTCCAACATCTAAAACACGGATAATAAGACAGGTTTGAAAGGGTGAAGTCTTAAAATGGAAAATAATACAATGTACATCCCAAGGTCTAAAGTTCGGACCTGAGTGGCGCAAGTGATTGGCTTGCCGGCTCTGTTGCAGCGGCCAATCATCATCTTCTGAGCAAGGAAGACTTTTTCTGTGGGGATTTCGATACCAAGGTCGCCACGGGCAACCATGATGCCATCGCTGGCCTCCATGATCTCGTCAAACCTGTATGACAGACAACCTCAATTACACCAGGGTTGTCAGGTGCTGTTTGCCTATTGGTTTAGTGTCCCTGTGCAGCAGAAATATTGCTGATCGACACACACCTGCGTACGCCCTCATGGTTCTCCAGCTTGCTGATGATCTTGATGTCCTTGCCCTTCTCACCCAGCACAGCCCGAACGGCATGGACGTCTGCGGCCTTGCGGATGAAGGAGGCGAAAACCATGTCGACACCCTGCTCCACACCGAATGTCAGATCCTGGATGTCTTTTTCGGAAACGGCGGGCAGGTCTACAGCGGCGCCGGGGAGGTTGACACCTTTCTTACTGCCCAGGGTCCCGCCATTCTCGATCTCACACAAGAGGAAATCAGAGCCTGGAAACACAATCAGGTGTTACAAAAACTAACAATATTGGGCACACCTCCTCGATCCAAAACAGGAGCTATATTAAATAATGCTCATTTTGAGCAATAAAATACCAGTATGTTTATTGTTGTGGTAAATCTCAGTCAGTGGGAGTGGCAGTATGAGGGAAACAGTGATGTCGTACAGTGGTATGAAAAAGTATCTGAACCTCATTAAAATATGAAAACCTACAAATGTTTGGGTGGTTTTAGTTAAAGCAGACACTGTATTTTCATCTGTGTGATTTTGGCTCAGATCACATTTGATGGTGATTTTTTTATGCAGAAATGTGAGAAATTCCAAAAGGTTCATACCACTGTAAGTGGGAGGATAAAGGTGTGGTGATAACCATAGAACACAGCTGAGTTGTCCTGGCTGTTTAGTACATTATAGCTAAGAAACAACAAAATAAAAAAAACTGAATCGATCATTTTCTAGTTTTGCATATAATTGTATATTGGTTGGAAGTATTTTATTTTGCTGTATTTGGTCACTGCTTTAGAGCAACAAGAGCAAATACTGTAGTCTTACATAGGTTATTCTTTACTTGAATATGACACAAAATAATAGCTGCAATACTGCCTGGTAATTTGGGACATTCAGGCAAATGATTAGTAATCTTCAAAATAAAAGCTTCAGGCAACTCATTGTTTATCATCCGGACATTTGACAAAATAAACATTTCAATTTCCTGACTCGTGCTGATCTCCTTTTTGTTATTTCCTGATCGTAGGCGTTTGTAATTGTGACATACGGACAATGGAAAAAGGAGCCTGTTCACTGCCAACAATGGTTGAACTCTGAACTAAATCTGAACCAGGACCAAGGTTTGCTAGGGTGTTAATGGGGTAATTGTTCAGTATAAAAAAAACATTCCGCAGCAAGCAGGCCATGTATTAAATGTAATTCGACTCTTCTCACCAATCTCCTTAACCTGCAGGGATATGAGTCCGTCGTCAATGTAGATCTTGCTGCCGGGTTCTACGACTTTGGTGATGTTCTTGTAGTCCAGCCAGAGGATCTCGTCACTGCAGTTGTCCTGGTAGGAGTCATCCAAGGTGATCTTGATCATGTTGCCCTTCTTTAGTTCCACCTCAGCTGTGCCGCTCTATACAAAAATAAATAAATTAACAAAAAACCACATGTCCTTTTGTTTCTTTTGTTCTCCACCCTACATACTGGTCTTGTACTACAATGAAGGTTTGAAAGATACAGGGCAGGAAGTGTTAAACTCACTCCCTTGATGAGGCCGGTCCTGATCTCCGGGCCTTTAGTGTCCAGGGCGATACCAATTGGCCTGTACTGGATGCTTCCTGGCTCAAAGCTCTCACATGCCTCACGCACATTCTTGATGGTTTCAGCATGGTACTATAAAAGGAGAAACACAAAACCCAATCTGCTATAAAAAATAAAAATAAAAAATACAAGTATAAAAAGTAGAGCAATCAAAATATATGGCACATGAGTCGTTGACACGCTGATTGACACAAAGAATCTGCAGTCCAATGAGAACATTGTAGTAAAGATGCTACAATAAATGTTCAATAAACTTTTAAGACATGGCGTTTTGTATTGTATTGTTTGCTGAATACTTCATCTAAGTATCTACAATGACTCATTGGAGCATTGCACAGTTTACAATGTTTGCCATGTTAAATGATGGTGACAGTTTGACTTGGATTTGAAAAACAAATTGCGATCAAACTCGAGCCAGTTCACTGTAGTAGACTTTTAGCCACGTTGATTCAGTTCGTTGTGACTTTGTGACAGTTGGCCCATGTCGCTCATGTAATAACGTACGAGGCTAGTAATTGCATTAGGGGCAACATGAGCTGTAGCTGTGTATTATACCTAAAAAAGTATATGAGTTGACTTATGTTAGACCCCAAAAAACTGTATGGTGGTTGTGCTTTACTCGTATTGCATGTCCAGATATTGTTGACATGGGTCAGGCATTTCAGATATTATACAATGAACAATGACTGGCAAACTGCAAACATTGCTTAAAAGTACCAGCATGCAAACGAATTACAATCTCTCCGTGATAAGGCACATGACTCAGTCTGACATAAACGGTTAAACGTGACTGTCTTTTTGTGGCCACTGAGCTTGTACCTTGCTTGTTTCCTTTCCACCGAAGAGGAAGTTGTGAAATGACCTACCTCGTGTGTGCCGTGTGAGAAGTTCAAGCGGGCAATGTTCATTCCAGACTTGATCATCTCCTGCAGAATGTCCACAGAGCGAGAGGCTGGCCCTGAAGGATGAGACAAATCCATTATAAAAAGGTGGAAGTTCATCACCGTTTATGAGTACATGCACTTCATGATAGATAACAGTGAGACACACCAATGGTGCAGATGATGCCGGTATTGCGAGCAGTGGTCGGTTCCGAGTCAATGTCCAGCAGGCACATGTGTTCCAGGAAGGTGTCAGCCATGGCGGCGTTGAGCTGCTGCGTTTGGATGAAGGCGGAACCCATGTCGGTACACTTTAGCTGAGGCATGGCGATTATTATGTGATCTGGAGAGGTCCTGAAAGTAGAACATTATACAAGAATATTAATTTACTTGTTTATTATCGCCTGTGGACGTTCTCATACGGTACGGTCCGCAGCTATATATTTGAATATGGTTGTGGTATTTCTGTGTGGCATTTGCATGTTCTACCTGTGCATGTGTGGGTTTTCTCCAGATACTGCAGCTTCTACCCACTGCCCCCATCTAAAAAATGCATGTTAAGCTGCTTGGATATTGTAAATATCACCTCGTACTTTGGTACGAGGTGCATTATTAAAAAGAAAAAAAAAACAAAAAAAGACTGTATTATGGAAAGCAGGAAGTGAACAAATGTAACAGTTACTGATTGTAAAAGTACCAGATGGAGGGGTAGGATTTAATAAACTTTGCTTCTTCCTATTCCTTTTGGACATGTGGAACTGTGAACTGATTATGTGATGCATTCAATTGTAATCTGATGCATGTTCAAATGAAATAAAACCATTACCATTAATTGTCCATACTAGGTGTGAATGTGAGTGTGAATGGTAGCTTGTCAATGTGTGCCCAATGACTGGCTAGGGTCAAGTTGCCTGAAATAAGCTGGGATAGGCTCCAGCTCACCTGTCACACTACTGAGAAGAAGCAGTATAGAGAATGAATCAATAGACAAAAGGTTAGATTGACATACAAATGAAAATGTAGAATATTAGAATCATAACAGCTGTCACAAAAGTTACAAAGGCATTAAGCATATAGAGCAGATCGCACGAGTACACACTGTTCCCTGCCAGCCACCCCCCTCTGGGTTGCCCACGGAAACGACTTATCATAAAACCTATTGACATGACGGGAGATTAACATGAACATTTAGTAGAAAAACAAACATAGTAGTGATGGCTCAACTAGATTAGCTAGTTCAATTCCCTTCTTTCCACAGTTTCCCATAACATGGTTTACACAGCCTGGGTACGAAGTGAATACATGCAAAGCATAGCGTGAGATGTTTGAGGCACGTTAAGTACATTTGAGCAAAGGATTGCTACTCTACTACAAATGGTTCTCTGGTTGCCATAGTTACAAAACATCATGACAGAATGGGACAGTCACACCAAAAAGGGATTGAGAAATACTGCATTTGTAACACTAACAGTGATAATAAAAATATGATCAATGTACATGCACCTTGATGTACTAGTGAGAAATTAGAAGTGCATGACACCACAGCAAAATGTGGTTATGTTCCACAGAAACACTGGTGGTCTGGGGTTGGTTGGGGGTGGGGATTCCAGACCTTTGCGGTCTGCTTCCATAGTGCCTGTGCTGACTGATGATTACGTAACAGTGGAAGTGAATGGAGCAGACCAGTGCTGTACGTGCTCTCTATCACATCCTGCTACAGCAGCAGTACACGGGCATGGGGGAAGAAGACAGCAGCGTGGGCTCGACCACAGACTAGATGCTGCATATGTAATTCCCGTTTATTTACTGTTTACTAAATACATTAGAAATCTTTCAGCATTCGACTCGCCACACCTTCACGAACATTTTTGTGAGGTGAGAAATTAATCGCATTGGAGAACAAGTTGCAGCCTGAATTCCTAATATTTGAATTAATTCCATGTGGCGGAAGCACAACAGTCAATCACCAGCTGATGATGGATACTGTATTATTAAATTGCAACCAACACCCTCATGAGATTTTTTTTGGGCCCTGAAGGGGGGAGAAAAAAGCATTTGACTGTCTGGAATTACCTTTACTACGCCTGATAACCTTGTGTTTCAAGGTCATAGGATATACAGACGCACCATTTGTAAAGCTGTTAAGGTTACAGTGGTGTTCAAACAATCACATACAGAGTTTATAACGGAGAACAAAAGGAGTCCAGTAAATTTACACTACGATTCCAGCTAATAAAAGTGAAGCTACTGTGTATTACGTGGCTTCCAAAGGGAATATGACAAACCAAGAATGAAAACAATGACTAAAAAGGGCATTCATTGTGTCTTTTATTCATTTAATCCTGCATGTCACACACACACCCATCTTGGTGTTATGGGAATAACAAAGGTTGCATAATTAATAGGAAATGCTCACTCACTGGGAGACATGGTTCGCATGTCAGTCCCCCGGAAAAGCCAGCTGAGTCGCCTCCACTGGTGGCTAGAAGTGTCCACAGTCACCCTGACACAGATGCTAGGCTAATTTAAGACCCGGCTGTTAATAATCCTCTCCAATCCCTTCCTAACTCTTTGTTGCAAAGTGTCTCCAGAAAACACACTGGATCACATGACTTCCTATCTTTCTAGACAGGTGCCTTATCGCTTTTCTGATAACAGACCCAAATGCAATCATAGGCGGGAGCACTGCAGTCAGGGTATCATGACATTTAGTGTCACCACAAGCAAGCGCATTGAATCCAAAAGGGCTTCCATGCACTACATACCCCCGGTAGATCTTCCTGGTCCTCTTGGGGACAAAGAGGCACACCATGGTCACTGACCTCCAGAGGAAACCCAGTGTGTAGAGCTTCTAACACTGTACACTTGTAAAATACAACACCTTGAAGTCCTAGCAGCACTGCCAGATGCGGCACTTGTGCATCGGCAGAACACCCTCAGGAGCTCAGGAGTAAATCCTGTTGGTGGTGCTGATGAAGGGCAAATAGAGTGCGCACGATGGCAAGGCAATCGCCACAACTTGATGCAACAGCTCCACTGCGCAACGCCCCATGGCCTAAAAACAGTCTACGGCTAATAATAACATGCAGCATGCGGTGCGTTTGTAGAAATCCAACACAATGTATGACTGAACTAATTGTAGACCAAACATTTATGGTATGTTTACACCGCAACAAGCTAGTAGTATGTCATCCCTGGCCTCTCTGAAGATATTTTTCAACAGATTTTCTACAGAACAGGTATCCAGTACAGCCGTACGCCCTGGTTAGTGTGTGTCGGTTCGTGTTAACAAATTATGGCAAAAATTTTGCATTGGTTTGCGTCCATTTTCTGGTTAGTATAAAATATGGAGCATACAAATACACTGCATGCGACCAACGGTCCGAAGCTCTGATATGAATACATGACTTTTCTGACATAGTAACGCTGTGGATTAACACTTTGTGCCTAATGATAGAGTCTTTTTATTGATACGGTTTAAATAAGGTGATGTATAACTAGCAAAGAGTGACTGCATTCTGGTCATTCCGTTCTGTTTTCGTTCCATTCCGTGCATTGAGTTTTATGCAGTTGGAAGTAGCAAAATGTGGAAATGTTCCAGATTAGAGGTTTATTAGATGAGTCAGTAGCTACGATGGGAAATGGAGCAGCTGTGAAGCACACGGGACTCAAGTCAAACATGATCAGATCATCTTAGAACCAGGAAATGCACTCTTCACTGAACCTAAGCCAAAAAAGGAAGTTTTGTTCATTGGAAGAATTACACTTAGTTCAACAATTTCCCTGGAGCGAGGGAGTTGATTGACATGTTGATACCTATTTGGATAAAATGTGCCAATAAAGAAGCGTAAGATAAAGCTTGATCCTTAAAATTAAGGCTCATTCAAAATTCTTAGTCATGTACAGGTTGACAAAATTGATTAATTTGAATTTTGTTTATGACAGCATTCTTACTCTTGAACAGATTTATATGAAAGTGGTACAGGTAAGTAAAATAAAAAGGAAACCGTGTCTTAATCCTCATCCTAATGGTCATAATCTCTTAGTCTCAATCTAACATCACTTAAAGCAGGATAGTTTGCGTAAACCTGCAGACTATCATGAAAGTATTTAAACCCTAACAAACAGGCTTGTCTTGATCTTAGCGTAGCATATGAGGCAGTTCAATAAAAGGGCAATTACAACAAAAAGGACACAAATGTTATTACAAAGACTACCAGTGATATATTTTGACTGACATGTAGAATGGCTTTTAAAAACTGGACATCTTGGGATCACTGTCTTGTTTCTATCTAGAAAAGGCTAGATTTGAGTCTCGCTATATGAGAAAAAGGTTGCACTTTAAAGGACAGAAATGACTACCCTGCTCCTATTTGACATCAAGCCACCTCCCTGGCTGCTTGCAAATGTAGTCAGTGTCAACAAGGCATCTCCTTTCACTGGTGCAGACCACTTTCCATAATAGGTTGAATAAAATGCCATTATTTCAAACATAAAAGCGACCTTCCATTTAAATATTAGTGTGCTTAACCTTACATGGTGGGGCTGTGATCACAATCGAATTGACTCTCCTCTGCTCACATCTTCAAGCAAACGACGATTTCACATCTTCAAGCAAACGACGATTAAAAGCAGTGATTTACAATGCAAGGATAACGACGGTTAATTGTGAATTACACTTAGCATGTTAACTATGTAGTGTAGCCGATGCGACACAAGTGACGTTCTTGTCACTGCGTCATATTTTCGCATTAGAGAGCGCTAGTGGAAGGGAAACTACCAATCAGAGGCCGAAGAGACGCACAGGCCACGCCTACAACCGGAAGAGTCAGGAAGCGAATCAACAATGGGGAACACTGCGTGCATCACATTACTATTTATCCCTTGAATGCATTTAAACCCGCACTGAGATGTTGTGAGTTTGATTAAGAATATAACCTGGCTTTCTCCGACACCGAATAAGATCTTAAAACTATTAGTCCATGATAGAATTAGCAAAATGACATTCTTATTGGCAGCCTGTATGGCACATCGCAATGTCGACATTCAAGATGGCTGAAAAGTTCATCACATAACGTCCACTTGTACATACATACGCCATATTTATCCATTTGTTTTTACGCTAGCTACTTTACAAAAGTGAGTGTTTAGGTTGATATATGATAGATAAGCCGTGGGATGTGAAATGCAACGCCACGCATTTTGAGGTGCAAATGTGACAAAAAACAACAACAGGCGACTCATAAACTACATTAAACACAATATGTTGATAAAATACAACTGGTGTTATCTTATACACCCACCTTGTCGCAGGAAACCGCTCACTGATGTAAGAGTCAGTACACTGACAAGCAGCAGCTCAAGGTGATCTCTACTCTCTTACTCCACGGAACTACTTTGTAGGGATGCTGAGACATATCCATCCGAGATAGACACCGTTCTATAATTCATATAAAGACCAAGTATTACCAAACAATAAACATGTATGTTACCTGATATATTAAATGATAAAATCCTACCGATTTAGTTTATATATATTTTTTAAATTTACGTCAGGAAATTTATTTCAGTGAGTTTAGCACTCGCACTCGGAAGGATACGCCGGATAGAGCTGTGATGCGAGGGGAAGTCTGAGTGTCAGCCAATCAGAACGCGAGCTTTCATCAGGGGGTGCCTCAAAAATGTGACACGTGATCCAGCGAGTTGCTGCAAGTTTCCGCAAAAAAAAGATCATTCCTTTTTGTTGAGAAATGTATCCAAATACTAAACAATGGTTCCACACTATATCTACAAATCTTATATTTACATCTTATACACACAAGCTGACATCGTATCGTCTTAAATAAGATTTCATACCAAAAGAATGACTATTTTAAATGACTATGCAATATCTGCCCGTACAAGTTTACATAAGCAGGCCTTTGTATCTCCACCAGGTTTGGCCTCTAAATGAATGTCGCCATCTAGTGTCAAAAATTGATAACTGCGTTCTACACAGAAAAAAATAATATAAAGTGTCAATATTAAATGTGATAATTGTAATGACTGATAATGACTACACATAATTTACAATTCATATACTAAACTTTACATTCAAATTGACGTAGTTTTTTAAATTGTGTTATTGCAAAGCCTCAACCTCTGTATTTTTACCTTATTGTAATCTAAACTGCAGTACATGGGGTACCAATTACAACAGTGCACAGTTCACAACATATGAAGTTTAGGAAAAGATACACAACTTAACTCATCAGCCATAAAGGAAAAAGTAAGTGAAAGGAAAAGAGTGAAGGAATATGTGCCAAATATATGAAAAAAAAAATGCAAGATACGGATAAGGTACTGTTCGGTATGTGCAAATATTGCATCTATCTATTGTGCATATATTTCTACACAAGTTGAAGCAAACAAAGGACTGTAAAAAAATGTACAAAAGTACCAAAATATATATTAGCTAATTTTTCATCATATTTTCCAGGACTTTATGGAGCTTTAAGTAATACCTGGAGTGAATATATCCATGGACTCCTCCCTGTGAGCCACTTTGCTCTCACCTGCAAGCACCGCTGCTTCCGCTGCCCATGATGTTGCTGTTGTTATCCCACTATGGTGCTGCACTCAGCCGCCAATGGACAATGGACACACATGTCCAGTTGAGGGACAGAACGGCCGTCCAGTCACGCCACTGCCCCGCTTGGTCAAGGCCGTGACCTGTCATTCGGAAATATTCATGGATGTGCGGGAACAATGAGACACAGCGGGAATCTCTGACATCAGCAGCTATGATGAACTGTTAGTGCATTAAGCATTAAAGCATTGAGAATATACAAGTAGGTTTATTTAATGTGCAGCATTTGATTATTCAAATACATCCTGTAATGAATTAGAATGTGGCGTTTATTAAATGTATATGAAAAATATATTTTGTAGCTTTCCAAAGTGGGCATCTCTTCGATTTTTATGCGACATTTTCTATTTGTGTGATGAAATGACAGTTTTCAAACAAAACGCAATTTAACAAGGATATAAAAACACTGAAACGTGGATAACAAAATAAATATACAGTCCTCAAAATTCTGTATGTGTACAATAATTTGAAAATGTTTTCACTTTCTCTTTCTAACAACAGGCAGAGCAGACAGTTGACACGCTTAAATCGTTTGAGTCTTTAGGTCAATCCCAAATAGACACCGTGGGATAACGAGGGTAAAGACAGATTATCCCAAAGGCCACGTAACTATTGTCTCCGACGTACACGCAAAGGCAGTCCGTGCTTATATAATACGTTTTATATAATAAAACAGCATTGCAGAAAATACTCCCCTTTATGAAATAAATAAAGTATCAAAAAAAAGTATACCTTTCAGAAAATAATACATGACATTTGAATGGAAGCCATTCCAAAACAAGGTATGAGGAATAAAACTGAGGAATTGTAATGATGAATAATGCTAGAATAAAATAAACGTGCCTTTTAAGGTAAAGTTTCAAATGAAGATATGATTGGATGAAGATTTACAGTATCGGCCCACCGGCTCTTCCTGTTAAGCTGTGCTTATTCTGCATAGTTGGATATGCTATTTGATGAGTGTAGATCAGCTTTAGATTTAGAGCAGGGGTCTCAAACACACGGCCCGCGGGCCAAATGTGGCCCGCAGGACACTAGTTTGAGGCCCCCGCCTTGATATGAAGGTTTAATGTTAGTGCGGCCCATGTAAGTTTGATATGGATGCTGTATGGTATCATGTACCCAGAAAAAATTATTACGTTTGATTAATGTTCATGTTAAAGGTTAAATAACTGTTAATAGTTATCCTCCCTATCCGTGTGGAAGTGGTACGTTTTTGGCTATTTAAGTTTAAAGGAAATAACTTGAAGGCTACCGTTTAGGTCGCTAGCTCTCTAGTTTGCGAGTTAGCATGTGTCTCAAGACCCTGCAGTTGCGCAATATGTTGTAAATAAAAAGAGTATAAATGTGACTATAGTCGTGTTTTGTCATGTCTACAGGGCTCTAATAATGCATTGTTCATTTTAAGCTCCAAGCTCCAGTGGCCCCCAAGTAAATTGAGTTTGAGACCCCTGACTTAGAAGAACCGTTAAAAACCTTGCATCGCTGGACTGCGTCAGATTTCACCATTGCTTGTTCGGGTGTGGTCCAGCTGAAGCAGGACCAGCACACCTGGTAAATAAGATGAAGGATTTCCTCATCTGACCCTAAGACTGGGGAGCTGGTCCAGACCTCCTGTACAGTACTTAAACCCAGGGAGCTAAGAAAAGAAAACAAACAATGGCAGGAGCCTATCGCAGCTGTCTTCAAGCGAGAGGAGGGGTACACCCTGGGACTGGTCGCCAGCCAATCACAGGGCACATGTAGACAAACAACCATTCACACTCACATTCATAGCTATGGACAACTTAGGCAATTAACCTAGCATGTTTTTGGAATGTGGGAGGAAACCGGAGTACCCGGAGAAAACCCACGCATGCACGGGGAGAACATGCAAACTCCACACAGAGATGGCCGAGGGTGGAATTGAACACTGGTCTCTTAGCTGTGATGTCTGCGTGCTAACCACTCGACCACCGTCACATACTTTAAATATGAAATATGTATTACAAAGGACTTAAAGTATCATAAATTATATATTATTGTACTGTCCTGTATTGAACATGCAATATTATTCAGAATGAAAACAGCACCATTCATATTAATAGGAACTACATATACAACATAGCCAAAGGGGGAAACAGCACCACCTGGTGGCGCACTACCTTCCCAATGCACAGTCTTATCGGCCCATATTACTCATCAGCAGACAATGACATGCGCACAAGCCTCTCCTCCATCTTTCCCTTTTTATTTGTCCCTTCCAGCAGCGGTGCAGTCAGCTGCAGGTCACATGACTTGGCTGTCTGCTCCCACTGAGCATGCTCCAATCCCTCTCTTGTGTTGTCAGGCAAAAAAAAAAAATACACTAGACAAGGCAGTCGGAGCGGAGAGCAGCAAATGACAAACACACTGGCTTGTTCTCTTTGCACGTTAAAATTTTTTTAAAAATCCTCACATTGAGGAGTGATATTTTATTTTTGATGAGCTTATCGGCGTCTGCGTTTTGCAGCAGCAGCAGCAGCAGCGAAGGAGGAAGGAAGGAGGGAGGAAGAGGCTGAGGCAAGGACGGCATCCTGACTCTCCATCCTTTCTGTGAAGGTAAATATGGATGGATGAAGGAGGTGTGATGGTGGCCTATAGAAGATGGAGGGAAGGGGTTGTGGGGGGGGGGGGGGGGGCGTTCTGCCTGACTGCATTTGTGCTAAATAATGAGGAGAAATGAGGACAATAGTTGTGGCATCTCTATTGGTATGTGACACCACAAAGCCTATGGGGATGCTGATGGGGGGGAGGGGGAGGAGGTGCATGCATGTCAGGGATGCTGTTTGCATCACGGAGACATTTTTTAGTGAGGATTCTTTTATGCAGATGTATTTTTTTTTTAAGGCGGCCATACTGCATAGGGACATTTTATGTTGGCGTTCTCTCACATAAACATAATAGCCCTTTCTGTGCTGCTTTGTTTTGCGGCGAGAAACGTGCTTCAATGTTTTGTTCATCGTGGAAATCAAACCATAGCACAACACTATTATTGTCATACAAAACAAACAGTGGAACCTCGACAATTGAACACAATCTGAGTTGCATTTTTAAGTAACATTTGTAACGTTTTCTTAACTCATTCTATCCCATCCATGCACTATATCGGCCATTTTAGTACTATTGTGCTCTCTGGTGATATAAACATAGAACCTGACTCCTGTCTTTCATTGGGAAAAATGACTTTTTTTTTGCTCTTTAGTAATCAGCAGGCAAGTTTCAGGAAAATATCAGCTCCCGACTCAAAAAGTGAGAAAATAAGCTTTTTGTGAAAATATTTTTTTTTTTCACAGTTGATGTTTGCTAAATACAAGGAGTCTTGAACCAGTCATGATGTGCTAAATATATCACTATATTGACACTTACTATGGTACCCATTATGTCATTGGATGGTCATATCACCTTGTACTTTGGTATGTGACAAAAAAAAAAATAATAATTTTTTTTTTAAACTATATTAGGAAAGCAGGAAGTGGACAAATGTAACAGTTACTGCATGCTTAATGCATGTTAAGCTGCTTGGATATTGTAAATATCACCTCGTACTTTGGAATGTGACAAAAATAAAAAATAAAAATAATATATATTTTTTTAACTATATTAGGAAAGCAGGAAGTGGACAAATGTAACAGTTACTGCATGCTTAATGCATGTTAAGCTGCTTGGATATTGTAAATATCACCTCGTACTTTGGAATGTGACAAAAATAAAAATATATTTTTTTAACTATATTAGGAAAGCAGGAAGTGGACAAATGTAACAGTTACTGCATGCTTAATGCATGTTAAGCTGCTTGGATATTGTAAATATCACCTCGTACTTTGGAATGTGACAAAAATAAAAAATAAAAATATATTTTTTTAACTATATTAGGAAAGCAGGAAGTGGACAAATGTAACAGTTACTGCATACTTAATGCATGTTAAGCTGCTTGGATATTGTAAATATCACCTCGTACTTTGGTATGTGACAAAAATAAAAAATAAAAATAATAATTTTTTTTTAAACTATATTAGGAAAGCAGGAAGTGGACAAATGTAACAGTTACTGCATGCTTAATGCATGTTAAGCTGCTTGGAGATTGTAAATATCACCTCGTACTTTGGTACGAGGTGCATTATTAAATAGAAAAAAAAGAAAAAAAAAACCCAAAACTCAGACTGTATTATGGAAAGCAGGAAGTGAACAAATGTAACAGTTACTGATTGTAAAAGTACCAGATAGTACCATCATTATGTGATGCATTCAATTGTCATCTGATGCATGTTCAAATTAAACCATTACCATTCACTTTGACACATTTTTTTTAGCTCAAATATCTAAACCATACCAGCACAAAAAGGTGTTGTTTACATCAAAATAACTATTATTTACAAATATAACACCATGGACTATTTGCAATTTTCACATTTGGGATTGAACTGTGTGTGTGCATGTACGTATACATGTGCATGCGTTCAAATTTCCCATACAATACCCTTGGTTAAGGTGATTTTGGGATTAGTGTTGCAAACAAACAAGCCAAAGAAAAAGCAACATATTGTTTTTTAGTGCTTGTTGAACTGAGCTAAAGTGCTAACAACAAACATTAGCAATGGACTACACCTGCTTTTTCTACTCTGGATCTTGGTTTCAAAAAAAAGTATATAATAAAAATAAAATATAATAAAATTTAATTTGCGTAATAATGTCAACATCTTTGATGTTGTTTTGCGCGAGAGGCAAAAAGAGGTGATGATGCAATGCCACAATAGAGGAGACCACATTTGGTGCAATTGTAAGCTGAAAAAACGGCCACAAGGTGGCAGAAGTGCATCTCATAAAAGCTCTAATGCATCTTTCCCATTGAAATACAACAACCAGGAAGTGAAACGGCATTTCAGGAGGTTAAGCATTGAAGGCATATTATAACATACGCATAGTTTGTGGTGTTATATTCATAAGACAACCATTTTTCTGTTGTTTATGTTGTGGCATTGTTGTTTGAACATTTTGGCTAAATATATATGGCTACATTTGTGTCAAAGTGAACGTTATGCTTGGAATGTATCCTTTCACAAAAAGCCGTTTTTCTCCCTTTTTTTGTTGGCAACTGATATTTTCCTGAAACATACCTATGTTCTACTACTGATTACTCAAGAACTGAAAAAGGTAGAAACAAAGTTTTTTTTTCTGATAAAAGATGTCTAATTTTTGTTTTGGAATATATCAGGATTGAAATATACCATAAAATTCTGTGTGCCTGGAAAAATCAGTCAAAATTATAAAAAAATTGCTGGGACTGAATGAGTTAATAATAATAATAATAATAATAATTAATAATAACAATGATAATAATACAAATAATTGTTATTATTATTATTATCTTATAATAACAACAATAATTATTATTAATAATGTAATATGTATAATATTAAATATAGCTATTATTATTAAGAATTATTATTAATAATAACAATAATTATTATTGTTGTCATAATAATAACAATAATAATAATAATTATTATTATTATATAATATTATATTATTATTATTATTATTATTATTATTATTATTATTATTATTATTATTATTATTATTATTATTATTATTGGATTGCATTGGAAAAAAGTTACATCGGTTTTCTGTGAAAATATGAACTGTAAATTTAGCCCATATAATAATAATAATAACAATAACAATAATAATAATAATAATAATAATAATAATAATAATAATAATAATAATAATAATAATAATAATAATAATAATAACAGGTCATATTATGTAACATTATGTAAATTTGGTGAAGGCTTTTTAAGAAGGCTTTATAAGCGGAATAGTTGAACCCCGTTATGTGCATTTTTAGCTGTCTATTTTTATTTATTTTTATATCTTAATAACAGACAAAAAAATAGAAAGATGTGTTCATGTCTCACATAAGGACTGCGGATAATTTTTGTTTGGAATAATGTCACACAAAAAAAGCCCCCCAAAAAAAGCAAAAGACATTGTTCGATGCTGGAAAAAGCAGTTTTGATTATTGTTTTTTTTTTTAGCTAATGTTAGCTGCGGACTCTTCTTTTTCTCTTAACATCCCTTGTTGAGACGGGTTCTTATTTTTATCCTGGGGTGTTGCAAAAAAAGCCAAAGCGTTGGTAGCTAACATTAGCCGTGCACTTAGACATTGGACATAGGCTTTTTTGGAATTAATGTCACACTAAATAGCAAAAAAAAAAAAGGCGTCTTTTGTATGAGGTTTGAGGCGTTTTGACTTCCCACTGTGTTTGTGTTATTCCTACAATAAAAACATCCAAATTACCACACACCCCCCACAACTGTACTACTTTTACAACAAGCCCATTAAAAGGTGAGACGACCTCCGCTGGTTTGGCCGCGAATAGATGTTTTTTTTTTTTTCCTCAAGGAAAAGACACAACATAACACAAAAGGCAACCCGAGTACTGAACATCTATCTTTCTCTTTCTCTCTCTCTCTCTCTCTCTCTCTCTCTCTCTCTCTCTCTCTCTCTCTCTCTCTCTCTCTCTCTCTCTCTCCCACGCACACGTTCTCTCCACAGTGATTAATGCCACTCTGAGAGGAGGCAGAGACGGCAGTTGCTAGGATACAAGGCAAGGTGAAGTGCCGACGTTTTAAAGGAAAGCAGAGGAGGAGGTCGGTTCGCCACCAACAAAGCGTGTAATCAGGCGAAGTGGCCTTTTTGTTTTTTCCGATTGCCACCTTTTATGGATTTGTGTTTGTCGTATCAAGGTGTGCCCGAAGCTGCTGCCATGGTTGGCATGAGGCCTGAAGCCGTCTGATCGAGACCCCCCCAAGAACTGCCGGACTGATGGTAAGTTACTCTGTGGATTTGTTTGGATTACATCAGAGGGGTCCGAAGTACAGGAGGGTCGCGGGGCGTGCTGGAGCCTATCCCAGCTGTCTTCGGGCGAGAGGCGGTGGCCAGCCAATCACAGGGCACATATAGACAAACAACCATTCACACTCACATTCATACCTATGGACAATTTGGAGTCGCTAATTAACCTAGCATGTTTTTGGAATGTGGGAGGAAACCGGAATACCCGGAGAAAACCCACGAATGCACGGGGAGAACGTGCAAACTCCACATAGAGTTGATGCATAGGATGAAATTGAACTTCGGCCTCCTAGCTGTGAGGCCTGCGCGCTAACCACCCGTCCGCCGTGCAGCCCTTTTCAATCAAACAATTCAACCACTGTACAATAAAACTAAAATAAAGTAAAATTTTAGCCTATCCCAGCTGTCTTCGGGGGAGAGGCGGGGTACACCCTGGACTGGTGGCCAGCCAATCACAGGGCACATATAGACAAACAACCATTCACACTCACATTCATACCTATGGACAATTTGGAGTCGCTAATTAACCTAGCATGTTTTTGGAATGTGGGAGGAAACCGGAGTACCCGGAGAAAACCCACGCATGCACGGGGAGAACATGCAAACTCCGGAATTGAACTCGGGTCTCCTAGCTGTGAGGCCTGCGCACTAACCACTCGTGTGCTGTGCAGCCTGGGTGTCATTACATTTAAATGTAATTCTAAAAATTTAAAAAAACAACAAAAAAATGGAAAAAATAGCAAATACTAAGTTGAAATGTTAAAATAATGTTAAAAAATATTTTGAAATAATTATAAATAATTATAAATATTTTTTTAAATAATTATAAATAATTATAAATATTTTTTAAAATAATTATATAATAATTATTTAATAATTATAATAATGATAAATGGAGGGAAATGATTAATGCAGACTTCCCGTACATAATTGCAAAATTCTTGGCCCCATGGCAGGTAATTCAGCAGTTCATCAGTAAAATATGTACAAACATCGAGTCAACAAGGTAGTGTACTTTTCCAGGAGTGATACAGTACATACATGCTATCCAAAAGCCCCCCCCCCACACAACATATTTGGCCCTGAGTGGAAAAAGTTTAGACACCCCTGCATTACCTGCTCAGTCAAAGTTTACAAATCTGCTGATATTTAATAATTGGGACCTCTGGGGGAATAAAGCTGGTTATTTTTAGTCCCTGATAAAACATATCCTCGCTCTGTAGTTGCTCTATTGAGCAAGTTTGATTTCCGCAGTCTGTGTTTATCTGCTTCTTTGGAGATGCTATAAAAAGCTCTGCTTCCGAGCCCTTGAACAGGCTGCTAAATAGATGAAAAGGATGACAGGAAATGGATGCATTTTTTTCCACTAATGTTCTCTTCACAATAAATACCCCACAGGACATCAAAGGCCAGTGTTGGACCGACGAGGAGTCCGATGGGGAGAACGAGCCGGAGCAATTTTTGTACGGCATCCAGGTACGGAAGTCAGGAGAAAACTTGAAAAGTTTCAGCACTCTTCTATGCAGTTCTGATAAAACTGATAAAACTAACATCCACGCTCATTCTTTACAAGCCGTGTCTGCACAATAATGATTTGGAGTGCATGGGAAAGTGGGCCAAACGGTCATTTATACAGAACCGCTGTTGTAATAGCGGTAAAGAGCAAATTAATCAGCTAGAATTAACACCGCTGATAAGTTAACTGTAAACAATAGTCCAGCAAGTGTAACTTAACAGTAATATATATACAGTGCATGTAGAGGTAGATCAAGCTGCTGTATGCTGACCACTCAGGATACTTCAAATGTAGCTACTGCCATCTTATGGAATTGTGTCCATTTGATATGCGCTAGGGCCTAGGGGTGGGCAAACTACGGCCCGGGGGCCACATCCGGCCCGCCAAGTGTTTGAATACGGCCCGCCCAATCTTTCCAAAGTATTTCATTTAAACTCAACATACAACCTGGCATCATGGCCTGAGCCAACCTTTTGATGGTTTTATCAATTTCGTTTTTTGACATGGTCTGTTGTTTAAAAGTGCTCCTGAAAAAAGGGACACAAGCACATAATAATAATAATTATTATTATTATTCGATTATTATAATTATTATTAGAACTATTATGATATTATAATTATTATATTAATGCTAATTATTATATTAATTATATATAATATTATTGTTATATTTGCATATTTTACATAATAATAATATAATAATTATTATTTTAATTTTATTGTAATTATTATAATATTTTATTATTTTTAAAATATTTAAATATAAATATAAAATAATAAATAATAATAGCAGATTGCATGACAATTTTACAGATACAATAAAACCAGGTGGACTGTTACGTGTAAAATATATAGTCTGCCCCCCCCCCCCGTAAATTTTGTCATATCAATGCGGCCCGCGAGTCAAAAAGTTTGCCCACCCCTGCGCTAGGCACATTTGAATGGTGATTGATGGTTTTAAAAACATAGCAATATGGCGCTTATTTTTTCAGTACTTTAAAGCATCTCCACGTGCCGTATTTCACTTTAACTTTACCATCCCCGATGTGCGTTATCATCCAAGACTTGTAATTGAAATGTAAATCCAAGGCGGGGTGGGCTTAAAGCTCATCTCTGTGCAAGTCTCAGAACATTAAAGCAGAGCTGAGAAGATAAGGATGAAAGCGCGTGGAGCTGCTCTGCAATCGAGCGCAGTCAAGGAGATGAAAAGTCTGACTTCCCGTCTAGACAGCAAAAGACGTGGACGACAGATTCGGGCCCCGCTGTTATCCTTTTTTTTTTTTTTTTTTTAGTCAAATGCACAAACCAGCATCGCTGCAGAACAGGATAACTGAAATGTGACAAATACCTGCATTAAAATGACCTTCACTGATCCGATAGGGGTCAAATATACTCCTGATACATCCTGATATTAACCTGGGGCATGGGCGTGGCTTTCACTGCAACTTTACAAAGCAATGGACAACATAACAACCATTTTGTTAGAACAGTGGAAAATGTCTTCATGCAGAGATCGATACGTGTCTTTTAGCTTGATTGACATGTGCAGTTCATTTAGAGCTGTTAATACATAAAATATATACAATCCTTTCTGTTCATTAAATACCGTAAAATTGGCGCATTTCAGACAAAGTTGTTAATGTGATTAATCGTGATTAATTCCTTTAAAAAAAAGTGATTAATCAGATTAAAAATTTTAATCATTTGACAGCTCTAAAAAAACTTTAAATATTGAAATGAATATGAAAAAATACAAAGTACTAAAATGTGAAAATATAATACACAATTTGAGAAATAAAATATTCATAGAATATTTGGTACATATGGTACATAATATATATATATTTTATATACATATTATATACATATATATTATGTTTTTACCATATGTACCATATTATGTACCATTCATGTACCATGCATGGACAGTGTAATGACAATTAAGTAGTCATAATGGTACTATTTAACAATTAAGTAGTTATAATGGTACATGCATGGTACATAATATGGTACATATGGTACATAATATATATATATATATATATACATATATATAATGTGCCATATTATATTATGTACCATGCGTGTACCATTATGACCACTTAATCTATATTTATACATTATATATATACATATATATATATATAAGATACTTTGTATATATATATATATACAAAATATTTAATATCAGAGGACAAGATTTGGAAAAAAAAATTGAGGAAAAAGCATAACGTGACAAAAATAGTTAATTATTTTTTAAAGAAAATGACTTGTAAAATTATTATATATATATAATATTTTATATATATATATATATACAGAATATTTAATATCAGAGGACAAAATTTGGAAAATTTTGAGGAAAAAAAATTGAGGAAAAAGCATAACGTAACAAAAATAGTTTTTTTTTTTTTTAAAGAAAATGACTTGTAAAATTCTTTTTTTTCTCATATTACACAAGTTTCTTATTGTTTTACTCATAATTCTAACGCCATTCTCTTCAGTTAGTAACATTTCAACATTAATCTCATACCTACAGATTTTTCTATACACTTACTACTTTTTTCTCATCATGCAGTGACCTCATCCTTATCCTTTATTCTTGTCAGTTTGTCCCTAATACTAATTCTAACTAATCACAATGACCACACTCACTTTTATAGAAGTTGAAATGAATGCTTGATAAAGATAAATGTTCCCCCCCATCCTTATGCTGCATTGATTGACGGCTAACAATTCTTGTGACAGGGGAGCTGCGCTGCTGACCTCTACCGCCACCCTCAGCTCGATGCAGATATCGAGGCGGTCAAAGACATCTACACCGACAGCGCCGTCTCTGTCAGGTAAATAGAGCTCAGACCTTTGCAATAATCATCCGTACACTAGGCCATACTGCAGCACGCCGATCATGGAATGCCAGTGGAGTGTAACAGCTAAGTAACCTACGAGGAACAAACAAACACATTGGAACCCCTAAATTGGAAGACAATTTAATGGCTGTTTGACTGCCAAATTGTTGACGTTTCAAAGCAGTGCTTTAAGTTCCTGTTATCAGGCAAATAAGGAGAATAATAATAATAATAAAGAGAAGTTAACTCCCAACTACTCAGACATGAAATGGAGAGGAGTTTTATAGGCATTGCTGGAATTTCGATGGCAGACAGGCGACATAATAGGAAATCATCTTGGTGCTTAGTACAAAAACCGAAACACATAAAAAAGTATGTAATTTTTATATGATAATTAATATTACAAGTAATATTTTTCCAATAAATTAAATTTTTTGTATATATTTAATATTAACAAAAAATACATCTCATACATAAAGGAAACAAGGCCAAAATAATTATTTTTAATTTTTTTTTATTTTATTTTATTTTTTAAATTAATTCAACAAGGCCAAATTAATTATTTTTAATTTTTTTTATTTTTTTATTTTATTTTTTTAATTAATTCAACAAGGCCAAATTAATTATTTTAATTTTTTTTTAATTTCATTTTTTTAATTAATTCTAAATGAGGAGTGGATGTCACCTATTTTTGATTGTTGATATTGTTGACTTCCTGTTTAATTCAATAGTGTTACTCGCATTCTTTATCAATGTTTTGGCACTTGCAACTTTCTTTGGCCCCATGGCGGGTTATTTTGCAGTCGCATGCAATTAAAAGATACATGGACAGCGATCATATGAAATCATATGACAATTTGGGGCATACAAAGACTGTATTTTCAATATGATGGGGCGGCACGGCGGTCTAGTGGTTAGCGCGCAGACCTCACAGCTAGGAGACCAGGGTTCAATTCCAATGTGTGGAGTTTGCATACGTGGGTTTTCTCCGGGTATTCCGGTTTCCTCCCAAATTCCAAAAACATGCTAGGTTAATTAGCGACTCTAAATTGTCCATAGATATGAATGTGAGTGTGAATGGTTGTTTGTCTATATGTGCTCTATGATTGGCTGGGTTAGGGTTAGGGTTAGACAGCTGGGATAGGCTCCAGCACCCCCCGCGACCCTCGTGAGGAAAAAGCGGAAGAAAATGAATGAATGAATGAATGTCTGCTTGGTGGGTTCTATGGTTATCATCACACATTCTCTTAATGCCTTCTGTGAGTTAATCTGAATTCCATGTTGTGTTGTATGTTTGAGGCCTATCTTCCCGGATAATCATGCAGAATCATTCCTGTCTTTCCAGGGAGTACGGCATCATCGACGACGTCGACATCGATCTTCATATCAACATCGGCTTCTTAGACGTGAGTTGCAGCGTTCAGCTTTTATTGTTCATTTTAGCTCATTACTGCTATTTCCAATGAATCTTATATTTCTAGTTTATTCATGTGAAGAGAAAGTGTCCTAATTAGCAGGCTAACGTTGTGTATATCTGCATGTGTATGTTTGTGTGTGTGTGTGTGTTTGTGTGTGTGTATATGTGTCTGACTCAGGAGGAGGTTGCGACAGCTTGGAAAGTAATCAGAACAGAGCCCATTATTCTGAGACTCCGCTTTTCTCTTTCTCAGTACCTCGATGGACCCGGTGAGTAGAGATGTCAGTGTTGATGTTCAAGGCGCTTTTTAGCAATTTGTGCCACTCACTGAGCGTGGGAGGTGAGTACGACGCGTGCGGCACGTGGTGGTGGAGGGCAAAGAAAAAGGGAGGGAGGGGGAGGAGCGTTTGCGTGACTGCAATGTGTAATCATAACAAAAAGTCATCTTTCCTCAGAGCCGTCGGTCGACGTGTTCCAGCCCTCCAATAAAGACGGATTCAGCTTGGGCCTGCAACTCAAAAAGTGAGTCTCCGCCGCAGAACACCGAGGTCTCAAATTAAAGATTCCTGCTTTACTAATGATGCACAAAAGGGAACATCATTATGGATAACATTTGTCATTAGTCGAACTAACCTTTTCTTCTTCGCTGGCAGGATCCTGAGCACGTTCACGTCTCAGCAGTGGAAGCATCTCAGTAATGAGTTCCTTAAGGCCCAGCAGGAGAAAAGGCACAGCTGGTTCAAAGCTGGCGGAACCATCAAGAAGTTCCGTGCCGGGCTCAGCATCTTCTCTCCGATCCCCAAGTAGGGTTTGCCGACATTGTCCTTCAATAATGATATGCTGCATGGTAACAGAGTAATAGTGGTACATTCATCAAAAACAATAGCTGTAAAACAGCAAGGTAAACGATGGTAATGGTTTTATTTCATTTGAACATGCATCAGATTACAATTGAATGCATCACATAATCAGTTCACAGTTCCACATGTCCGAAAGGAGTAGGAAGAAGCAAAGCTTATTAAATCCTACCCTTCCATCTGGTACTTTTACAATCAGTAACTGTTACATTTGTTCACTTCCTGCTTTCTTAATTTAATTTAATTTAATTTAATTTAATTTAATTTAATTTAATTTAATTTAATTTAATTTAATTTAATTTAATTTAATTTAATTTAATTTAATTTAATTTAATTTAATTTAATTTAATTTAGCACATCATGACTGGTTGAAGACTCTTCATCCTTGTATTTAGCAAACATCAACTGCTTGTATTGTTTCTTGAATTGGCTCATCGTTGTGCATTGTTTGATTTCCTTACTCAATCCATTCCATAGTTCGATTCCACATACTGAAATGCTATGGCTTTTTAACATAGTCCTAGCATATAAGTGTTTCAAATGTACTTCTTCCCTGAGATTATATTTCTCTTCTCTTGTAGAGAAGTATTGGATGACATTTTTAGGTAATTGGTTATTTTTAGCCTTATGCATTATTTTAGCTGTTTGAAGATGAACTATATCAGCAATTTTAAGTACTTGTGATTTTAGAAATAAGGAGTTAGTATGTTCTCTGTAGGCGGCATTATGAATTATCCTTACTGGCCTTTTTTTTGCAGTACATTTAGCGAGTGAAGATTGCTTTTATAGTTATTAACCAATTTTTCCACACAATAAGTAAGATATGGTAGAACCAGAGAGCAAGTGTGGAGTGATTTTTGATTGAGAACAAATTTTGCTTTGTTCAATATTGAAATATTTCTGACCACCTTATGTTGTATTTTTGTAATATGTGATATCCCATATTACGTATATCACCCTTTCAATGTCTGCACCGTCTATTTGTATTTGCTGGTGTGTGTCCTTTCTGCTGTAGAATAGTCAAATATAATCCAACATTTTCTCACTGGAAATAATGGGAATACAAATAATCTGTTCCAGAGTCAAACTGTTGCTTTTCTTATAAGAACATCCAAGTTTACTTTCTATTACATTGTCCCTTGAGAGGATATACTGTCTTAAAAATGCATGCTCACCTTTGCCACACTGAATGTAAACAGGAAGTGACGGCTATTCTTTGTTTTGGCTCTTACCAAGGTCTCCAAGCTTCCCCTTAATCCAAGACACGGTCCTAAAAGGGAAGCTGAGCGTCCCGGAGCTGAGAGTGACCCGACTCATGAATCGATCCATCTCGTGCACCATGAAGAACCCGAAAGGGGAGCTCTTCAGTTATCCGCCAAACAGCCAGGTGATTTGTTTCTTCGATAATCTGGAAGTTCTACACTCAAACAAAAGTCTTGGGACACAGCTCTCAATTGGTTAGACTAATTCACCACTTTGTGTTCATCTTATGAGACATTTTGGACAACGTTCAGAAAACAGTCCGAGTACACAATTGACTTGTCCCAAAACTTTGGTCCCAAGAGTCGGTCCTACAAAGCTGAAAAATGTACTACTTCTCTTCTCCTTTGTTATCCACCCACCCGAGCCTTTCCTATAACCCACCTGGCGTTCCGTTTCCCATAATGCTTTGTCTTCGCTTGACTCAGCAGACTGTGGCTGTCCCAGCGGCCAGGGCCCCAGCGCAGATTACCACCAGGCAGCTGATTGAATTGTTTTTCTCATCCCAGGCGGGCGGCCACTGCAAGAACATTCCTACGCTGGAGTACGGCTTCTTAGTGCAGGTGCAATACGCCGCTCGAGTTGTTGATGTAAACTGTATTTAGAACGCCGTAAACAAGTTGTCAATGCTTTAACTATATCAATATTTGATTTACTGTATTTTCTGGACTATAAGTTGCTCCGGAGTATAAGTCGCACAAGGCCAAAAATGCATAATTAGAAAAAAAACATACATAAGTCGCACTGGAGTATAAGTCGCATTTTTTGCGGGTAATTTATTTGATAAACGACTTGACCAAAACAGACATTACGTCATCTTGGAAGGCAAGTTCTAACAATAAAAGAATAGAGAAAAGGCTGAATAGGTGTAAGATATGCTAACACAATGCTTATTCAGCTACACAAAAAATAAACATGAACACAAAAGGTTTTTTGAGTTTTTTCATTTATAAGTCGCTCTGGAGTATAAGTCGCAGGAACAGCCAACCTATGAAAAAAGTGCGACTTATAGTCCGGAAAATATGGTATATATACCGTATTTTCTGGACTATAAGTCGCTACGGAGTATAAGTTGCACAAGTCAAAAAATGCATAATTAGGTAGAAAAAAACATACATAAGTCGCACTGGAGTATAAGTCGCATTTTTTGCGGGTAATTTATTTGATAAACGACTTGACCAAAACAGACATTACGTCATCTTGGAAGGCAAGTTCTACCAATAAAAGAATAGAGAACAGGCTGAATAGGTGTAAGATATGCTAACACAATGCTTATTCAGCTACACAAAAAATAAACATGAAGTGTGTGTTTATGTAACATAAACAGTTTTTTCATTTATAAATCGCTCTGGAGTATAAGTCGCAGGAACAGCCAACCTATGAAAAAAAGTGTGACTTATAGTTCGGAAAATACGATATAAATAAGGAATCCTACTTTGCTGAAATTCACTTATCACTGTCAGGACTGGAACTATTCATTCATTCATTTTGTACCGCTTATCCTCACGGTCGCGGGGAGTGCTGGAGCCTATCCCAGTTGTCTTCAGGCGAGAGGCGGGCTACACCCTGGACTAGTTGCCAGCTAATCACAGGGCACATATAGACAAACAACCATTCACACTCACATTCATACCTATGGACAATGATTTTGGAATGTGGGAGGAAACCGGAATACCCGTAGAAAACCACTCAGAGATGGCCGACGGTGGAATTGAACTCGGGTCTCCTAGCTGTGAGGCCTGTACGCTAACCACTCGTCCACCGTGCAGGCGGCCCGGAACTAACTAACAGCAATTAACAAGGCATGAAAAAGTAAACATAGCTCCCTTTGGCCACACGATCATACTGTACAACATAGCAACAGAACCAATGTTGCAATAGGCGTACACCCATCCACCATTAATACCGTGGATGACTTCATTGTATATAGTCTGTGTATAGTGCGACTTATAGTCCGGAAAATATGATATAAATGAGGAATCCTACTTCACTGAAATTCACTTATCACTGTCAGGACTGGAACTATTCATTCATTCATTTTCTACGGCTTATCCTCACGAGGGTTGTGGAGGGGGGGGGGGGGGGGGGGGGGATGGTGGAACCTATCCCAGCTGTCGTCAGGCGAGAGGCAGGCTACACCCTGGACTGGTCGCAGCCAATCACAGGGCACATAAAGACTAACCACACTCACATTCATACCTATGGACAATGATTTTGGAATGTGGGAGGAAACCGGAATACCCGTAGAAAAGCACTCAGTGGAATTGAACTCGGGTCTCCTAGCTGTGAGACCTGCGTGCTAACCCCTCCTCCACTGTGCAGCCGGACTGGAACCAACTAACAGCAATTAACAAGGCAGGAAAAAGTGGAGAAGTAAACATAGCTCCCTTTGGCCAAACGATCACTTATTAACAAGTACATTGTGCAACATAGCAACAGAACCAATGTTGTAATAAGTGTAAACCCATCCACTATTAATACCGTGGATGACTTCATTGTATATAGTATGTGTATAGTATACTGTGTACATTATACAGTATAGTACGGCAAGATTTCACACCAACAGCTGAGTAGTACAACATATTAAAGTGCATGCAGAGGTAGATTAAGGTTTTGGATGCTGAGCACCACATACTGGATACTTCAAGTTGCTGCCATCTTCTGGAGTTAATTAAAATTACATAGACTTCGCCAATAGGTATCGATTTTGATGCCAGGGTTTTTTTTTTTTTTGACCCGCCCGTCGATTATTTGCTTTGTTGTACCATGCATGAGGATTAGTGGTTAATTGGAGTTGTTGACAATCTTATACAAAATGAACATCCCCATGATAAATATGTATTTCATATGGCAGTGCTAAATTAGGGATTAATAAGCAGGAACACAACTCTTCTTGTGTGTGTGTGTGTGTGTGTTTTGGGCGCATTTTCTCTGAGCAGATAATGAAGTACTCCGAGCAGAGGATCCCCACGCTCAACGAGTACTGCGTGGTCTGTGACGAACAGCACGTCTTTCAGAATGGATCCATGCTCAAGGTAGTCGAAAACCGAAAGCCACAAAACGTCCTGGAGCGATGTGATCTTTAAAAAAGATCAACTGGTTTTGTTGCAGCCGGCGGTGTGCACCAGGGAACTGTGCGTGTTCTCCTTTTATACTCTGGGTGTGATGTCGGGGGCTGCAGAGGAAGTGGCCACCGGTGCAGAGGTGAGAAGAAGAATAACGCCACGGTTACGTTTAAAAGTCAACATCTGACCTTTCCTTCAACCAGGTGGTTGATCTCCTTGTGGCGATGTGCCGAGCTGCTCTTGAGTCTCCACGTAAGAGCATCATATTTGAGCCCTACCCCTCCGTTGTGGACCCCAATGACCCCAAGACTTTGGCCTTCAACCCAAAGGTCAGCATCACTAACATTCTTGATGCAATTAATGAGTAATTCTGAACGACAAGGCCTATTTTGATGATCATATTCGGATCACATCCGCGATACAACCATCTCGTCTCAGCTCGGTACGATATCATAAAACACATCGCCAACAATAAGGATAATATTAGGGATACAGCCATTCAGCATATCATAAAAAAATATATGCAATGCATATTATAGCATTTATTATTATTATAGCATTATATTTTTCCAAAGATAACAATGTTATTATACAATGACTCAGCAATGACAAACCCAATACAATATTATTGCGATAGTTTGCCAATTATAAAAATATTGCAATATTAAATTAGCTCAAATTTGCAATTAAAAATTAGCTCATAGGAAAAAATATATATTTAATATTAAAATATTTATCAAATAATATTTATTCAAACAAAGTAATAACAACCGTCTCTTGTTTTTATTATAATACTTTGCCAATGTAGATAGCAAAAGGATAATATCAGGTTACATATCAGTAATAATCGCCATAAAGTAAAAAATTAACTATATTTAAGTAAATATAGTGTAATATTCTAAATTATATTTGTTTAAAAAAAGGAAGAAAAATTGTCTCATCTTAACTTAATATTATTGCGATAGTTTGCCAATTATAAAAATATTGCGATAAATTTGCTTATGGGAAAATTTTTTTATATCAAAATATTTATCAAATAATATTTATTCGAACAAAGTAATAACGACTGTCTCTTGTTTTAACTCTGCATGGTATTATTATAATACGTTGCCAATGTGGATAGCAAAAGGATAATATCAGGTTACATATCAGTAATAATCGCCATATTGGAAACATCACTGATACACCAAAATAAAGTAAAAAATTAACTATATTTAAGTAAATATAGTGTAATATTCTAAACTATATTTGTTTAAAAAAAGTAAGAAAAATTGTCTCATCTTAACTTAATATTATTGCGATAGTTTGCCAATTATAAAAATATTGTGCTAAATTTGCTTATAGGAAAAAATATATATTTAATATCAAAATATTTATCAAATAATATTTATTAGAACAAAGTAATAACGACTGTCTCTTGTTTTAACTCTGCATGGTATTATTATAATATGTTGCCAATGTGAATAGCAAAAGGATAATATCAGGTTACATATCAGTAATAATCGCCATATTGGAAACATCACTCATACACTAAAATAAACAAAAAAATTAACTATATTTAAGTAAATATAGTGTAATATTCTAAACTATATTTGTTCAAAAAAAGTAAGAAAAATTGTCTCATTTTAACTTAATTATTTATCATTAATTATAATACTGTAATACAGCTATTCATCGATATTGAGTATATAAAAAATCTACTATACATAACAATATTACATAACTTGATACAGTATGATTGCCATCTTTTTCTCATGATATCGACACTATGACGGCATTTGTCCTAGCAACAGATTTGACATGTCTGCACGTTCTTTCCACTGTCATTACATGCAAATGCTGCTGGGCTGTACCGATCAACACAGAAGAAGAATTATGAGAGGCTTCAGAAAGCGTTGGATAGCGTCATGTCCATACGGGAAATGACCCAGGTATGGAGGGAATCAGACCACAGTTTCATCTTCAAGGAAGACTACACTTTTGGGGCAAATTTTACCCATCATGCCACAATCCGAATGTGAAACATGATGACACGGCTTAATTAAAGAGAGAATAACAGCTTGCACAGAATGGGACCCACTTTACATAACATAGCCTGCATATTAACCAAGCTGCAACAACATTGTTATTGTAGGAGCTAACTACAAGAACTCGAAGAACTACATTTCTGGTGTAGCGACACAGCGCATCGCTCCCTGCATCACTTACAATGTCAAAGACTACTAAGTACTGAGTGGGAACGTTGGAAAAGTTAATGCTAGGTTACAATTCATGCCTTGTATGAGTTGTTTAGTCAACAACTAAACATCCGGACCAATTGAACCAGTGGATACTGACTCTTAACTAACGACTCAGTTATACATGCTTGTTTGTTCTCAGCATTTTCCACCTGTGGACCATACTGAATTTACCATCTGAACGGGGAGCCTCGTGCTGGAAGATACAGCCATTAGTGGTGTGTCGGTCATGAACGAACAGGTCAAAATAACTAGTTTTTTTTGTGAACAGATTGAACGAGGTCACTGCCCTTAAAATACCCGTTCAGTACATTCAGTTGCAAATGCTGGGCGGGACTTTCTGCGTGCTTGCCTTGTCTTATCCTATCGTTGCGCCTCGCAATGTGGGTGGGTCGGGTTAGCTGACTGAAAGGCCGAAATTGAGAGATTCACTTCGTTCATTCCGTTCACAAAAAATTACTTTTGACCCGTTCGTTCATGACCGACAAACCACTAGTCAACACGTGTTGTTTGCGCTGTTGAGTCGGAACAAATGTGAACATGAATGAACAGACTGACTCACTGACACACAGGGGGAGATGACAAGCTAACGACCAATTGACCAAAATGAACGGATCACTGCCCCTAAAATACCCGTTCAGTACATTCAGTTGCAAATGCTGGGCGGGACTTTCTGCGTGCTTGCCTTGTCTTATCCTATCGTTGCGCCTCGCAATGTGGGTGGGTCGGGTTAGCTGACTGAAAGGCCGAAATTGAGAGATTCACTTCGTTCATTCCGTTCACAAAAAATTACTTTTGACCCGTTCGTTCATGACCGACACACCACTAGTCATCACGTGTTGTTTGCGCTGTTGAGTCGGAACAAACGTGAACATGAATGAACAGACTGACTCACTGACGCACAGGGGGAGATCACAGGCTAACGACCAATTGACCGAAATGAACGGATCACTGCCCCTAAAATACCCGTTCAGTACATTCCGTTGCAAATGCTGGGCGGGACTTTCTGCGTGCTTGCCTTGTCTTATCCTATCGTTGGGCCTCGCAATGTGGGTGGGTCGGGGTTAGCTGACTGAAAGGCCGAAATCGAGAGATTCACTTCGTTCATTCCGTTCACAAAAAAGAACTTTTGACCCGTTCGTTCATGAATGACACACTACTAGTCATCACGTGTTGTTTGCGCTGTTGATTCGGAACAAACGTGAACATGAGTGAACGGACTGACGCACAGGGGGAGATCACAGGCTAACGACCAATTGACCAAAATGAACGGATCACTGCCTCTAAAATACCCGTTCAGTACATTCAGTTGCAAATGCTGGGCGGGACTTTCTGCGTGCGTGCCTTGTCTTATCCTATCGTTGCGCCTCGCAATGTGGGTGGGTCGGGTTAGCTGACTGAAAGGCCGAAACCGAGAGATTCACTTTGTTAATTCTGTTCACAAAAAAGAACTTTTGACCCGTTCGTTCATGACCGACACACCACTAGTCATCACGTGTTGTTTGCGCTGTTGAGTCGGAACGAACGTGAACATGAGTGAACGGACTGACTCACTGGGGGAGATCACAGGCTAACGACCAATTGACCGAAATGAACGGATCTTTTTACCGAAATGAACGGTGAGAGCAGACAGGCGGTTCTATTATATCACTTTTCACGTTTTGCTTAAGGATTGTGGATTATGGGCAAAATTCCCCCAAAAAATGCAGTTTTACTTGAAATACCCCAAACCCAAAAGGTTTTTTTTATGTGTTCTCCTGATTCGGTTCTTACATTTGACCCCACTGTGGGTTTAGAGCCATTCGGCCATCTTAACGAGCTTGTGTGCTTTTGCCAGGGCTCGTATTTGGAGATCAAGAAGCAGATGGACAAACTGGACCCTCTGGCCCATCCACTGCTGCAGTGGTGAGTGGAGAAGAACATGAATTTGAAGTCAAAAAAAAGGTGAAAACCTTCAATGCCTAACTTTTCCATTTGATTTCATGGAGAAAATAATAATAAAAAATAATAATTAATAAAAAAACATATATTTTTATACTTGTTGACTTAGCCATATTGTCATTTATTACTGAATCTTATCTTTTTGCAGGATTATTTCCAGTAACAGATCTCACATTGTCAAGCTGCCTCTCAGCAGGGTAGGAAAAAACTCCTCTCCATGATCAAATACTGCATTCCTCGTTTAGTCTAATTTGAGGGTTAATTTCCCCTTGTGTCTCTGCTTTGTTTCCCCCTCTCGAATGATGTCATCGTGGTAGCAACTGAAATTCATGCACACCTCCCACCAGTTCCTGCTGCTCAGCAGCCCTCCAGCCAAGGAGGCTCGTTTCCGCACTGCCAAAAAGCTCTATGGCAGCACCTTTGCCTTCCAGTGAGTCCGATTCCCTCCTCCTCTGACTCTAATATAGTTTGCATCCTGTCAGAGTCTTATTTTTTATTTTTTTTTTCAAATGTGGGGCATTGTTGTTGTTATGTAAGATAGCAATTTTTATTTTTTTATTTGATGGAACGGCAACAAACACAACAACTCGGCAGGCACGCTTTCCTGGGACGTATACAAGCCAAATATGTGATTGTGAGATCAGGATTTGGGCACCAGTAGATGAAGCTGAGTGTTTCATACGTAGTCCATCTGGACACTAGCACGGCCCAAATAACGTCTTGTTAACCATGACATTCATCGAGATTTTTTAACGTTTTTTTAAAAAGGCATTCATTATGTAATATCTTATTTAATTTCTATGTTTATAATAGTATGGTAATGTAAGAAAAACTATCCTTTTTTTCTCATATTGTTGCTTCCAAGCTTTAATACAACTGAGCATTAGAGTCACATTGAAAAAATATCAGAGATTTAGAGAATAAATCATAATTTCATGAGAATAAAGACATAAATTTACGAGAAAAAGTCATACACTCATGGGAAAAAAAAGTTGTACATTTATGGGAATAAAATCGCAGATTTACCAGAATGAAGTAATCAATTTACTAGAATAAAGTCGTAAAGATTTAGAGAATAAAATCATAATTTCATGAGAATAAAGCAGGAAATTTACAAGAAAAAACTCTGACATTTCCGAGAATAAAGACGTAAATTTACGAGGAAAAAGTCACACACTCACGGGTAAAAAAAAAGTTGTACATTTATGGGAATAAAATCATAGATTTACCAGAATAAAGTCATCAATTTACTAGAATAAAGTCGTAAATTAACGAAAATAAAATCTCTGGCAATTCTCTTCACTTAATGCTACAGGCATTGCCTGAGACAGCTATGAAAAGGGAAGCCTGATGTGACCTTTGGCCTTTGGCATGTGGAGGGACCACGTTATAACACGTATTACATGAATTTATTCTCCTAAATGTATTACTTTTTTTTTCATAATATTACAACTTTTTTCCTCATAAATTTCGGATTTTATACTCGTGAATTTACATTTTTTTCTCTCATAAATTTAGGCTTTTTTCCTTGCAAATTTATTCTTGTACATTTACAAATTTATTCTTGTAAATTTGTGACTTTACTCTCATAATATTACAACTTTTTTCCTCATAAATTTAGGACTTTATTTTTGTACATTTTCATTTTTTTCATAAATTTTGGCTTTTTTCCTTGCAAATTTATTCTTGTACATTTACAAATTTATTCTTGTGAATTTACAAATGTATTCTTGTAAATTTGTGACTTTACTCTCATAATATTACAACTTTTTTCCTCATAAATTTAGGACTTTATTTTTGTACATTTTCATTTTTTTCATAAATTTTGGCTTTTTTCCTTGCAAATTTATTCTTGTACATTTACAAATTTATTCTTGTGAATTTACAAATGTATTCTTGTAAATTTGTGACTTTACTCTCATAATATTACAACTTTTTTCCTCATAAATTTAGGACTTTATTTTCGTAAATTTTCATTTTTTTTAATAAATTTAGGCTTTTTTCCTTGCAAATTTATTCTTGTACATTTACAAATTTATTCTTGTGAATTTACAAATGTATTCTTGTAAATTTGTGACTTTACTCTCATAATATTACAACTTTTTTCCTCATAAATTTCGGATTTTATACTCGTGAATTTACATCTTTTTTCTCATAAATGTTGGCTTTTTTTGCAAATTAATTCTTGACAAATTTATTCTCGTAAATTTGTGACGTTATTTTCAAAATCTCATATGATTTTTTTCTTTCCAATGTGACCCTATTATTCAGTCGTAATTTAATGACTAAACTCCAAAAATTATTTTAGACATTTATTAGAGGAGATGTTGTTAGCAACAATACATTTTTATTATTAAACATTTATTTATTAATTAAAAAAATATATATAATACAGTATAAAAAATATTTGTATTATTGATTAAAGCAATACATTTAAAAATATTTGTTAAATTACATTTAACATGTTTTTCTACATATTTTCATACGTACTTGTAGAAAATACAACACATATATTAACACACATTTTATACATACAGTACATATAATTTTATACAAAACTATATTGTGTTACATGAAATAAATTGTGGGTGATAAAGTGGGGCATGACGTATATTAAGGTGGAGGACATTTATTCTAAATATCAATCGGACATGAATGCAACACATGCAACACCGTTATAAATGTGTTTTTATAATAATAATGTATAATATTCGTTCTATATTGAAATAATTTGATATTCAATGTTATGATTATACATTTTGTATTTATAACTATTACTAAATATTTTACTATTACTAAAAAATTATTACTAAATATTTTACATAATGGTATATATAATATGTAGCAATATCATGCAATAAATTGTATTGGACAAAAAAGAGATTTAAAGTACATAGTAAAGTTTCCTGGTTCAATAGCATGAGCAAGTGTGTCCAAACTGCGGCGCGGTGTTTATTTGAGTGGAGGCCACCATTTGAGGTAACGACGTTGTTCATGCTAAATATCCAGGAACTCCCTCTATTCTCTGAAACATGAATGCAAATAAACTAACGCATGTTTTTTTGAAGATGCAACATCCAATCAGAAGCGGATCATTTTCACACGCCTCTTTCTCTCTCCGCCTCCCCCCTACACTTGCTCTTCTAGTGGTTCCCATATAGAGAACTGGCACTCTGTTCTGAGAAATGGACTAGTCAATGCCTCGTATACCAAACTGCAGGTACCGGGCCAGTTGGGCTCACCTTCACTACAACCGCGCCTTCTCGGACCGTGAGCCTGCTTTCCGACAGAGCAGGCTGACTGTCCGGCTGATTCATTTTTGCAGTTAATAGATGCCAGCTTCCCTTCTAAGGCGGTTTTGCCATAAGAATACTTAGCCAGCAGGGTGCACTGGTACAGCTTGTGTCTAAGACTGGATGCCACACTTCGATATCAGAAGGGTGGTTCTGGTATCAGCTGTGACAGGAAGCTACCTGTGCGCCCTCTTGGGGTGAACCACTTAGAGCACTGTGTAGGCTAGGTCTGACGCTGCACGGGAAAACCGGACCTGTAGTGAGTAAAGATTCTAATAAGGAGATCTTCCATTGGAGCAGGTTAGTAACCGAAACCCATTATTGAATGGCATCATTGCACAGACCATGCTGGTGAGAGATTATTTCCCTCCTTTTTTTTTACCCAATACCCACCTTCACTCCGTGTTTCCCTGCTTTCCACTCATTGGGAATTCCAAATAACGTACATAAAAAAATGACGCAAGTCTATAAATATATCCAAGAGGTATTCATTGTTTGCCAGATGGCCGACAATGGAATTGAACTCGGGTCCCCTAGCTGTGAGGCCTGCGCGCTAACCACTCATTCACTCATCCGGACCGGAACTAACTAACAGCAATTAACAAGGCATGAAAAAGTAAACATAGCTCCCTTTGGCCACACGATCATACTGTACAACATAGCAACAGAACCAATGTTGCAATAGGCGTACACCCATCCACCATTAATACCGTGGATGACTTCATTGTATATAGTCTGTGTATAGTGCGACTTATAGTCCGGAAAATATGATATAACTGAGGAATCCTACTTCACTGAAATTCACTTATCACTGTCAGGACTGGAACTATTCATTCATTCATTTTCTACCGCTTTTTCCTCACGAGGGTCGCAGGGGGTGCTGGAGCCTATCCCAGCTGTCTTCGGGCGAGAGGCGGGGTACAGCCTGGACTGGTCGCCAGCCAATCACAGGGCACATATAGACAAACAACCATTCACACTCACATTCATACCTATGGACAATTTGGAGTCACCAATTACCCTAGCATGTTTTTGGAATGTGTTAGTGTTCTTACAAAGAACACTAAACTCATCACACACCAACTTAACACTGAAGAGGTATAATTATGAAACCAGCTCAACCAAATCATTCATTTATTCATTCATTTTCTACCGCTTATCCTCACGAGGGTTGCGGTGTTGCTGGAGCCTATCCCAGCTGTCTTCGGGCGAGAGGCGGGGTACACCCTGGACTGGTGGCCAGCTAATCACAGGGCACATATAGACAAACAACCAGTCACACTCACATTCATACCTATGGACAATTTGGAGTCGCTAATTAACCTAGCATGTTTTTGGAATGTGGGAGGAAACCGGAGTACCCGGAGAAAACCCACGCATGCCGAGAAATGGCCGAGGGTGGAATTGAACCCTGGTCTCCTAGCTGTGAGGTCTGCGCGCTAACCACTAGACCACCGTGCCGCCCTATTCAAGACGTATAGGGTATGTAATTTGACACTATGTGTTGAAATGACCCATCTTTCCCGCTCTTTTCCAAACCCAAGCTACACGGAGCAGCATACGGGAAGGGCATCTATCTCAGCCCCATCTCCAGCATATCTTTCGGATACTCAGGTAGGAACAAGTCCTGGTCCTCTCCACGCTATGTGTGTGTTTGTAACATAGCCTCATTATCACCCTGGAGTGTTTTGTCATGTGTGGAAGATTTACAGGCGATTTACAAAGCTCTGATAAAACATTCCACTGTTCTCAAATATCTTCATTTTTATTTTTCTACACAAAATAAGATGAAAAATAAACAAATCAAGAATGAAGAAAATCAATCAATCAGTAATAAATAAATATAATAATAAAACGGCAAATAATTAAAAATTAAGAAACCACATATAGTTGGTGGGTAGACAAATTATTTTTTTCAGATTAAAATGAACAAAGCATTATTAGAGCCCTGTAGACATGACAAAACACGACTATAGTCACATTTATACTCTTTTTATTTACAACATATTGCGCAACTGCAGGGTCTTGAGACACATGCTAACTCGCAAACTAGAGAGCTAGCGACCTAAATGGTAGCCTTCAAGTTATTTCCTTTAAACTTAAATAGCCAAAAACTTACCACTTCCACACGGATAGGGAGGATAACTATTAACAGTTATTTAACCTTTAACATGAACATTAATCAAACGTAATAATTTTTTCTGGGTACATGATACCATACAGCATCAATATCAAACTTGCGCGGGCCGCACTAACATTAAACTTTCAAACGTGTTTGAGACCCCTGTTCTACAAATAGAGAACCGTACTTGTGGTCTATGGTCAAGTTGCATTTCTTTAATATAACATTTTGATATGTAATCTTAAGTGAAAGATAAAATAGGAAGCTGCTTCACAATTTCATATGTAATGTAAGTGTAAAAAGAAGTAAAGCTCTCTGGTCGGTATCACGTGATGTTGATGTTTACGTTTTAGTGCGCATGACCCATTGACTATTCTGGTTGATTATAGCGGCGCATGTAGACACGCGATTGGAATATTCCTTTCCATGGATACCACTGCTTTCGGAAAAGTCATTCGGAAAGATTCCATTCGGAAAGAGAAAAACTTCTCATGTAAACGTGGTTAATGACAACTACACTGTTCGGGTTGTGAGGTTCCAAACTGGTTTCATTCCGGGACCTACTTTTAACCACTATTATTAAGTGGTGACCCCAAAAAATAGCCTTCAAAACACATGCATGTCATCTTTTTCAACAAAAAAATTGTTAATGTGCAAAATGTATTTCAGAGCAAAGTATCAACAGACGGAATGTCAACAAGTATGAATATTGTCTGATGTTCACTCGTGCTTTGGGTACAATTGTCTTTGTATGAGGCATAGACTACCAGACGTCATGTTTTACCGATGCTCCATCAATGGTCGTTCTAATGGAAGTGTGTTGTGTTCCGTGCAGGAATGGGGAAGGGACAACACCGCATGCCCACCAAAGACGAACTAGTGCAGCGTTACAACCGCATGAACACCATACCACAGGTGAGTGATGGACAATGTGAATTCGCAACCTAACCCTAACCCGTGGCTCATGGGTCAAATCGGTAATGGGCAGGAAGGAAGCAGTGCATACCAATAAATTCAAGAAAAAATGATAATACTGTATAAAGTAAATATTATTTACCAATTGAAGTGCATTCCATCCATCCATCCATCGGATCGGCGCAGCGTCTGCAGTAATGCGGTCGTTGAACCGGAGACCGTCGTTGTGAAGAGAGAACTGAGACGGAAGGCAAAGCTCTCAATTTCCCGGTCCATCTATGTTCCGACCCTCACCAGTGGTCATGTGATTTAGGTCGTGACCGAAAGAATAACAAGGCAGAAGTGAATTTCCTCTACAAGGGTGGCTGGACTCACCCTAAATACGCTGATCCTTCACATTGAGAGGAGCCTTTTGAGGTGGCTCGGGTAGCTACTCCAGGTGCCTCTCGGATGACTACCTGGTGAGGGTGTTCCCAGCACCGACAGCAGACCCAGGACACGCTGGAGGGATTATGTCTCACAGCTGGCTTGGGAATGCCTTGGTGTCCTCTCGGTGGAGCTGGAGACCAGGAAGTCTGGACGTCCCGACTGGGACTGCTGCCCTTGCGAGATGGACCCGGTCGGATAAGCGAAAAAAAATGGAGGAATGGATGGAAAATTTATGAATTTGCATATTTCCTGATCAAATACAAGGCGGAACTGAAATATCGCCAACATTCATTCATTTTCTACTAAGAGGATTGCAGGGGGTGCTGGAGCCTATCCCAGCTGTCTTTGCGCGAGAGGCGGGGTACACCCTGGTCTGGTCGCCGGCCAATCACAGGGCACATATAGACAAACAACCATTCACACTCACATTCATACCTATGGACAATTTGGAGTCGCCAATTTACCTAGCCTGTTTTTGGAATGTGGGAGGAAACCGGAATACCTGGAGAAAACCTACCCACGCACGGGGAGAACATGCAAACTCCACACAGAGATGGTGTGGAGGGTGAAATTGAACTCCGGTCTCCTAGCTGTGAGGCCTGCGCGCTAACCACCCGTCCGCCGTGCAGCCCTTTTCAATCATACATGAGCAAAAGAGAATTCAACCACTGTACAATAAAACTAAAATAAAGTAAAATTTTAGCCTATCCCAGCTGTCTTCAGGGGAGAGGCGGGGTACACATATAGACAAACAACCATTCACACTCACATTCATACCTATGGACAATTTGGAGTCACCAATTAACCTAGCATGTTTTTGGAATGTGGGAGGAAACCGGAGTACCCGGAGAAAACCTACCCATGCACGGGGAGAACATGCAAACTCCACACAGAGATAACCGAGGGTGGATTTGATCTGCGGTCTCCTAGCTGTGAAGCCTAACCACTCGTCCACCTTGCAGCCAATATCGCCAACATGCAATTCTAAAATCCAAAACATCAACATCCATCCATAAGTGAACTGTCCCTTCTTGTTTTAAGCAGAGCCGTCCGATACAATCAAGGTTTCTTCAAAGTCGAAATCTGAACTGCATTGCACTTTGTGAAGGTAAGACAAGTAATGTAAGAGTCAAAAAGTACTTAGCACCACAGCTAATGTTTGTAATTTCTGCTCATTTTAAAAAAAAAACAGTGATCACATCCAAGGATCTGCAGAAGCACGGCAACATTTGGGTGTGTCCCGTGTCGGACCATGTTTGTACTCGCTTCTTTTTTGTGTGAGTAGTTCCTTTCTCTGGCAAATACATTTATATGTGTTGGATCTGTAATCGAACACTTTTTTTGGAAATGGAACAACCTTATGTAGATTACCTGTAAATTATTTGATGGATTAACCATACATTTAAAATACTGAACTGAATGGAGCGCTATACCATAACAAAAGTGTCGTACCAGTGGGTGGAGCTTGTTCTTTCCTACTTTGTGATTCGCTATTCTTGCATTTCAGGAATTTAGCAAAAATAGAGTGGAACCTCGGTTTTCATGATGAACCTGTTCCAAAGGGGTACACCTAATACTCAATCATAAGTGACAAACACAAGTGAACAATAAAAGAGTAGTTTTTAAAGAGCATCGGATAAGAGCTCAGGATGCATCATTTCCATGGAGAACATGGAGGAGTGTAGCGTGCAGAAGGTTATCCATTGCAGGGACATTTTTTTTTTTTTTTTGCAGAGACACAGTTTAGTTATAAATGCGAAAATAGTAAACAGTTCATGATGTTCAAATTGTTATTTTGATGTAAACCAACCCTTTTTTTTTGGGTTGTGGTACATTTGTTTACATATTTGAGCTGTCAAAAAAGCAAAAAAATTATGTCAAAGTGAAAGTTATGCTCGAAAAAAAGCAGTTTTTCTCTCGTTTTTTGTTGGGAACTGATATTTTCCTGAAACTTAGCTAAGTTCTATACTGCTGATTAATAAAAGAATGAGGCAGCGTGAGTTAATTCCACTAACGGTTTGTAATCGAGAGCAGGCTAACGAGGACGTTTTGTAGTCGACACGCTACCAACACAGTTGGACTCATGCAGAGTATTAATTATACGACAAGACTGAGTTGCCAGATCCTCATTTGAGTATCGTAGTGCGTAAACTAAGTATTACAAGATTTGGTGCTGGGAATAGTTAGTTTTTAATACCGTAATGGTAAAACGCAACAGTTAATATTGTATGGTAACCGAGTCAGTGTACGATAACCAAGTCATACCAAAACAGGGGCGTTCAAAAACCAAGGTTACACTATATTGCCAGCTTTGTCAAAGAAATAGATTAAGGGATTTTTTGAATGTGTGCAGGTACGAGGATGGCCAAGTGGGGGATGCCAACATCAACACCCAGGAGCCCAAAGTACAGAAGGAGATCATGCGTGTGATCGGGACCTAGATCTACCAGACTTGTTCCTAGAACTGATCATGTACAGTAGATCCATGCATCTCTCTTGGCGGGATGCACACAAACCGGACATGAGACGGACAAAACGAGCGATGAGCGAATGTTTGCAGGAGAGCCGACCTCCGGCCATGGAGAGAACCGAGGTCGAGCTCCGGGACATAAACTTTTATTCCTTTACTTTGACTCGCTATCCCCTCTCTGCGGACCGTTACCCCATGACTACGCTTTTTGACATTTATGGCGAAAATCTGCAGTAAAGAAGAAAAGATGACGGCGTCACTGGCATGGCTTTCCACAGTTACATCCTGCTTCTAATGACATTTCCTTTCTCCTCTATCTCCACTCATCATTTCTATCCATCTCTCTGTGTCTCTCTATCTCTTTATATATATACGTATATATATCTATTCCTGATTTATAGAACATTGGTGAAGGAAATCCCCTCTGTTGTCTCGACAAAGACATGATCACCCGTCTTTTTTTTATTGAATACTGTTTGAGTAATGGCATCAATTATGCCTGTGCAATTGTTATCTAAAGGGCAAGTCTAGTGCTATTGTTTTGTCCTTGGTCGCTGCAGTTCATTTGGCAGAATTCAATAACTGACATTGAACTATCCACTCGAGGCATTTTGGTTTCATGATTCATCATTGGTAGCGTCTTATGTTTTTATGAAAGGTACATATCACATTTAAATATAAGGCTAGAAGCAGCCATGATACCAAATTAATGGATTGTTACAATTTAAAAAAGATCACTGCATATAAAAAAACAAACAAAACAAACAAAATCTATAAATATAATGATAATAATATAATTAATAATTCTTGAAGGTGGATATACATTTTAACAAAATTGTAAATGTAAATAAAAATAATATAAAAATACAAATGACATTAATAAGTAACATGAAATATTTTCTTTTATTTATTATTTTTTAATTGACTCTAAATTCCTTACTAATTCTGAAGTAGTACACATTAATTTAATTGTGATTTTTTTATAGATTACATGGACATTAACTAATGAATATAATTATATGTATTTTTTATTTAATTTAATTTATATTTATTTTTTATTTTGTATAATAATTTCATGACATTTTTAAATGGAAAAAAATACATATAAAGTAATATGACAAATAAAATGATAATAATATAATTAATAATTCTTGAAGGTGGATATAAATTTTAATAAAATTCTAAATGTAAATAAAAATAATATAAAAATACAAATTACATTAATAAGTAACATAAAATATTTTCTTTATATATTTTTTTTGACTCTCAATTCCTTACTAATTCTGAAGTAATACACATTAATTTAATTGTGATTTTTAATAAAGATTACATGGACATTAATTAATAAATACAATTATATGTATTTTTCATCTAATTTAATTTATATTTATTTTTTTATTTTGTATAATAATTTAAATGGAAAAAATACACATAAAGTAATATAACAAATAAAACAATGAAATGTATTTAAAAATCTCAAAATTAATCACATTTATTTAAAAACAAAAATGTTTCTAGGTTTGATTTTCTTGTAGATGAACACAAACATCAGTCACATCAGCAAGGCATCATTTTCTGGTCAAAATCTCAATTTAAAAAATAGGACACTCTATCCATTAAATGTAAAGCAGCTTCTTGAGTAGTTTCACGTTGGCGACTGTGTTTAGTTAATCCGGTTTATCAATTACCAGCCATGTATTGTATGTACATACTGTATGTGTGCTCAACATCCACACTAGACATTGCACTTACTCAACATCTGCCTAAAACTCACTGTCCTCTCCCCTGTGTAATGGAGGAAAAGGACACATTGGAGCGAAGCCGACTGTAATTATGTGACAATGTATGTACTGTGTGTCAGCGCAGAGAAGGGCTTTGATGAAATGTACCGCTGAGGACGGATGAGGCCTGTTTTGGTTCCGGCTATTTGAACGTTTCTTCTCGCAACACCAGTTTCTGGTGCGGAGGGTGTCTAAAGGACTTGGAAGTCAGTGAACCGTAGGGGGATAAAACAATAAAATCCCGATTTTGCACAGTTTTACATAAAGTCTCCTATTATTCTTGGAGTCTGTAACTATTTTTAGCCAGAAGAGGGCGCTCTACTAGCATATTATCATATGAATCAACCTCACATGTACAAAAATCCACAGAATTATATTATATATAATATTATATATCACTACTATTAAAATAGTTAATTAAAAGCTGCACATAAATTTACATTTTAGTGGGACCCATTAAAATATTTTAAATATATTTAAAAATAGTTCAAGAGTAATTTTTGTAAATGATCATTAAGTGATAATTATTTGATGACATAATTAAACGTAACTATATTTTAGTCTGAAACTAAACTAATTTTGCTACATTATTTTTCTGATTTCTTACACTCATGCCAGGCCCGTTCTTAAAGGGGACCGATTATGCTTTTTCCACTTTTCTTACCTATAAATGTAGTTGGGACGTTGTATTGTTGTGTTAAACGATGCCAATGTTTCAGATAATGAGCTTTGCGCATTTGGAAGTGAGCCCTGAAAAAAGTTTTGGATGGCTCAAAACGCTCAGTTTCAGAGGGCGTTGCAAAACACCTCCTTTGTGATGTCACAGAGGCCGTGGGCGTGGCTGTAGGCCAGATACACTCTCTGCCCTCCCCCAAGCTCTACTTCTGTGTTTACGTTGCTAGCAAGGGCTCATATAAATTGTTTCTTTGGGTGTAAGGAAAAGCCACATTTGTTTATAATTCCTACTTTACACGTTACCGGTGCTGTAGAAAACGCTAAAATGCTAAAGCTACTTACCATTGAGAGGCGTCTTTAACTTTGGACTGGCCTGTCTACTTCCGGATCCGATTCTGGTTCCAACAAATATGGCTGCATGTTAAAAGCCGACATTTTAAAACGATAAATCAACGTTTATTATCCACTCATATACCATATATACTTATAATCACTTCATCATTTAAAGTTGGGCTTGCAGCTAGCGGCACAAACCGGAAGTCATTCTAAGCACCTTAGAGTGTGACCGACCACAGTGGAGTGGGCGTGCTGGTGCTGGTTATTGTGTGTAGCTGCTCTATAGGAGTCCACAACTCAATACAAAAGGCCGAAAAATGCCGTGGGTGGAACACATTAAAACAGACCATTTTTGCAGGAAGCACGAAGCCCGAGGAAATATATCTGAATAGGTGCAGATTCTGGAAGAACTAGAAAGCTTCTGTGCTGGTTCTTGTGTGTAGCTTAGCTGCTCTTAGGAGTCCACAACACAATACAAAGGGCCTAAAAATGAGCACAATAGGCCCCCCTTACTTACAACTCAAATACTATAAAGGTATACTAAAACTAAATAAAACTAAAACAAAACAAAATGGCTCACCCTTTTTTAACATCCCAAATGTTGTCCAAGTGTAAAAATATGGTAAGCAGTGAATGGCAACAACATTTACTGTGAAAAATTATGTGGAGGTTCGGGTGTGTACTACCTGGGAGTTGAGTCTCTTCACTATGACCTCACTTTAACCTTCCTCATTTTGACTTTGCCCCCCCCTCTCTCTGTTTTTATTTTTGCAGAGCCAGCTGGATTTTGGCTCTCGACAAGGCATCGAGGACTGTAATTCACTCAACCACCACAGAGGGGAGCTCTGGTTTTATCCTAACCTATACTGCAGTATTTGCTTTCTTTGCATACTTCACAAACATACTGACATTTGTTGTGTGGTCAGATAAAGAAGGAAGTGAGGCAAGGGTCAGGGCAGGTGCCCAGGTCCCATGGGGGATGGGGGGGGGGGCATAACCTCTGGACTCGGGAAGAAGTGTGGCTGTTTGATTACCGCACAAAAGGACACAATTAGCTGGCGTTGTTGTAATTACTTGTACTTTTATCGAGTTTGGTTACCTCACAGCGGCGGGGGCACCGGAGGAGGTTGGCGGATTGGGCCACAGACCTCTGGGGGGGGAAGGACCTGTAGAAGTAAAGCATGATTGCGCATCAGAATATGCATAATTTGCTACCTAGATATGTTTTTTCTAAGCAATTAATGCGGTGACATGAACTAAGCGGCACATTCAGGTGCATCGCCGCGCTTGTTGAGCATGTGTGCTCAATTCCCAGGAGAACAATCATAACCAAGTATCTCATGATTTAAGAAGTACATGCTTGACAAAAAAAAGGGTGATTACGGAAAACGATAGCGTGCAAAGACTTTGCACATGAGCAAAGAAACCGTGCGTTGGGGTGTACAAAGCAAAACAACAGAATTCGATTTTCCTGCTTTACAGTCAGCCCAGAGCTCCAGTCAGCCCAAACTTCCATTCAAAATACAAGCCGACTCTGCCTGTGCTTTTTATTACGTTTTCAGCTCGCGTGTAATTCTTTCTATTTATGTGCAAGCAAGAGCGCCTCCTCCCAGTAGTCATATCACGCAGATGCTCTTTTATATTTAATACAGAGCAGTGATTTGACTGCAAAATGAAGGTCTATGAGTAAACCTTTGAGGTTATTTGCTTAGCATTTGTTGACATGACTCGGTACTCACTAAGTTTGACATTTATGTATATTTAGAGGTAATTGCAACTGTACGGTATGTGTACTCTTTCTTGAAGAGTCTTGAACCAGTCATGATGTGCTATACATATCACTGTATTGACAGTTAATATGATACCCATTATGTCATTGTATGGTCATATCACCTCGTATTTCGGTACGGGACAAAAAAATTTAAAAATTTTAAAAAACAAACAAAAAAAATACCCTTAAATATATTAGGAAAGCAGGAAGTGAACAAATGTAACAGTTACTGATTGTAAAAATACCAGATGGAGGGGTAGGATTTAATAAGCTTTGCTTCTTCCTACTCCTTTTGGACATGCACGGGGAGAACATGCAAACTCCACACAGAGATGGCTGAGGGTGGAATTGAACCCTGGTCTCCTAGCTGTGAGGTCTGCGCGCTAACCACACGATCGCCGTGCCGTCTAAAATTAAAATTAAAATTAAAATTAAAATTAAAATTAAAATTAAAATTAAAATTAAAATTAAAATTAAAATTAAAATTAAAATTAAAATTAAAATTAAAATTAAAATTAAAATTAAAATTAAAATTAAAATTAAAATTAAAATTAAAATTAAAATTAGGAAAGCAGGAAGTGAACAAATGTAATAGTTACTGATTGTAAAAGTACCAGATGAAGGTGTAGGATTTAATAAGCTTTGCTTCTTCCTACTCCTTTTGGACATGTGGAACTGTGAACTGATTATGGGATGCATTCAATTGTAATCTGATGCATGTTCAAATGAAATAAAACCATTACCATTACCATTCAGTACTTGAAAAAAATCCTTATACTTACCCGTAAACCTGTGTCAGCAACTGGATGCTTGAATTTAATATACTATACATATACACTATACAGTATGGGGCAGTTATTCTTCTGCCCCAGTTGATTAAAAGTGATGTTAAATTGGTCAAATACAAAATCGCAAGGAACAAAAACAAGGTACTCTCTCAATGCTATCATGTGTGAATCTATATTATGCTTTATTTTCTATTATTATGTATACTATATTGGGTAATATAGTCTTGTCCTCCCGGTGGAGTTGGAGGAGGTAGCTGGGGACCGGGAAGTCTGGGCTTCCAAACAAAGACTGCTGCCCCTGCAACCCAGACCCGGGTATGTGATGGATATTGGATAATATGATTGGAATGTTTCATGTCTAGAGTACTCTAATAATTTTAAAAACATATCTAGAAAGTGTTAAACAGGTTTTTTATGCCCTAATAAATTAATCATAATAATGTTTTTCACATTTATTTATTTGTTATACTTCTAAAAACACAACTACCTGGTCCGAGAGTGATGCCGCCCCACAGCGGTGTGTGGTGACCCAAGCAAAGCGGCTAGTAGGGGGGCACCACAGGATGGAGTGTTGGGGGTGAGGGGCGGTGGTGGTGGTGGTGGTGGGGGGGGCACTACACCATCGCTGCTCATAAAGCCAACAGCTGTGCGGGTAATGTTTTGTGACACACAGACCTTCTGTTTGGCAGAGAGCTATAGGAGGCGCCGTATTCCGTCTTCAACAAATGGCTCTGTCATTCACCCCCTAAGTCTTAATTATCACTCGTGCCTTTTTTTTTTTTTCCGCCGTTTTGCACAGGATCCATCTGCACGCTGTATAATTCCACTCCGCAATTTACAAGTGGCATTTATTACAATGGCCTCAGCGCCGTCTCCTCTTTAGCCTTCACCCGAAACACAAGAGAGGGAAGACGTGTGTACAAAAGAGCGGAACAATCTGGCACCAACTCTAGTTTCACTCCACCCCCACACCACTTGTAAAGCTACATACGTTTTTCACGTTTGTTATTAATTGCATTTTTATAGCATTCATATTATTGTTACTGGTGAAATAGCTTGTGTTGATTTGTTTTTTTTTTGTATTTTATTTTCCTCTTTCCGTTCATAATTTATTCCCGTCTTTGGAGACAAATCCTAATTCTTTGTTATTTCCACTTCACAGGCTTAATGACATCCACAGATCCACATATAATATTCATATGACCTTCTTGCTGCTTAGTTTTCTTCTCTGCACCCACTTTCATATCCAGCACTCAAGTACTCAGTGTACGGCTTGGAAACTGCAGCTCCCAAGTGGGGGCAGCACTCATGCATCCCCAGACCATGGTACTTCATGCTGTTTTTCCTTCAGTCATCATTAGGGTTGGGTATCATTGGAATTTGCATGATTCCGGTTCTGATTCTGATTCCTTGTTTTGATTCCAGTTCCTGATGATTCTTGATTTTTTTTTATTGATGCTTTTAAAAGGCAGAGTCGTAAAAGTTTGCATGGTTTAACTGGGGCCAGTGGACCTTAACTGAGGCCAGTGGACCTTAACTGGGGCCAGTGAGTTTAGATATTGCTGTGGGGACTTTTGTGACCTCTTGAATGAGTCACTGTGAGTCCCACAATCACTGTGCTCTTGAGGTCATTTTTGTTGGCCGACCACTCCTGGGTAGGTTCACTACAGTTTTTCGCCCTTTGTGCATAATGGCTCTTACTGTGGTTTGCTAGAGTCCCATAGCTTTAGAAATGGCTTATAATGGGGATGTTTTCCGATCAGTTTTTTTTTTTTTGTGCCGATACCAATCCTCTACCAATACCAATTCTTAGCTCCTGTACTTTATTTACGTAAAACTTCCACATCAGCTAGCATCCTGACACCCTTGGTTATTTTGGAATCAGACAGACGTCTTTTATTATTTGACTTAACAGATTCGGACTGCTAAGAGGAAGTCTAGGAACTAGCCGTTTCTTCTTTGTTTGCGGTCATTTCTTTCGGGCATCGAATCGAGGAATCAAAATTAAGAGAATCGAAATATTAGCTGGAGACTCGATGCCCGACCCTCGCTTTCATCCAGTATTATTGTGCTCTGACTTCCTGGCAAACATTTTTCTCCCAACACGCTCAATGACAGACGGACACTCGTCACACAGTGGCTGCCTTTCATCTTCATCTCCCGCCTCTTTGTCCCTCCAGCACCTCCTACTTCTTTTTCTTCTCTTTCCGTCCCCATCTTGCATCTCCATCCTGCTTCCCTATCTCGCTGTTTCTCCTCTCGACAGCCCCCCCCCTCTCTGGCTTTCTGTTTTTCTGCCAATCCTGCCTCTATTTCTATCTTTCTTTTGTGACTTGTCGCTTTTTATGCCCCCATGCCTTTTTTCTTTTTCTTGTCAGGCAGTTTCTCAAACCGTCACATTTTTAGTGACCATTCTCACTTACCGGGGGCAATTTATATTTTCTTTTTGGCACCTGGCAAACACGCACACACACACACACACACACACACACGATGTCCCATCTCCAATTCACTCTTAAGTGGGACTCAGAATTTCCCCTGAGCTCTGTTATGGCGGCGGAAGCCTCTCGAGTCCGGCTGCGTGAGATGTGTTGTCTGCTCCCTGACCATTCTATTAGACTGCTGTAATCTGACAGGCTTGTTATGGCCAGCATTGGCTCAACTCCAGTGTGTGTCGACTCTACTGTCTAATATCATGTCTAGCCTCAGCATCTGTAAATCCTTAACATGTACACTGTAGGTCAAAATACATTATAAGGCACCGTTTTATTGATTATTGATTTTGTTTTATTTTAGTTTGATTTAGTTTCCTTACACAGTGCAATGGTTAACATGTCTATAATGACAGTTCATAGCAACATTTTAAGATAATCACTAAGGGTTGGAACAGATCCCTTTCTTCAATGGGCAGTTCAACAATGAGTAATTAAATTTTTAGTTTTATTTAATTTTATGATGAAGTGATTAACTTCTCCGGCATGGCAGTTATTATGTTAAAATATTTTAAGATGGACCACTTAATGAATCATCCAACCAGGGGTCCGCAATATCCTTTTAATTATAGCGTAGTTAACTTGTCTATATCTAGTAAGTGAATAACAAAAAAAAAAAATTAAGATGGCCCACTTAATGAACTAGATGATGCAATGTCAGCAGACGTTGTGTAAATTCTGAAAAGCTGAAGTGAAACCGAAACACTTTGAAAAGGTGCGAAAATCAAAATTTAGAATGAACACAGGAGTCGTTTAGAAGCTGAAACTTGACTGAAATGCAGTGGAAATACGCTAAAATATATATATGGTGAAATATACTGTACTCTACCAGCTGCGCTATACAACTTTTATGAACTTACCACAGTTGGGGTAGCAGTCGGTTATGCTAAATACGTCTAATGCTAACACCCATAATGCTTTGCGGCACTGCTCTTTAAATAGTTGTTAATATTAGATGTTTAATGTTGTGTATTTTGTTTTTCAGTTTTACGTGTGATTAGTTTTTTGTCATTCTATGTACATAAGTAAATACAGAGTGTGGATTTAAATACAATGTGTGTATTTACTTTGTTCTCTTCGATTTATCTGATTTCTAACATTTTGATGTTGGATTTGTTTGAATGGTTAAGAAATGTCATTAGCGGACAAAATGTGAGGTGAAATAAGAAGAAGTATGACAAAGAGGAAAAAATACATGAAAATGGCCGACTACGATAACATATGTGTGAATTATTTTCTCAAAATCTTCAACAGGATGAGTAATTTTACTTTATTTTAGCATGATTTTTTTTTAAAGCTTGTCTTTTAAGATAGTTAACTATGTTAAAAGTTTGGGACAATTTGAACCTAAAGCCCAATTTACTTTATGTTATATGTTATGGAAGAATATTATTTTAATTAAAAATAATATTTAAAAATTAAAAATTAAAAAAAAATAATAATAAAAAATAATATTTAAAAAAAATTACATTATTTCAAATAATATAATTATATTAAAGGTTTACATCTGGCAACCCAACCCAAGCCCAAGTGGAAATGGATTCTATCACCTCTTGTTGGTGTAAAGGGCAGGTGTCCCAATATTTTTGTCCATGTATGTGTATGCATCACCCGTCAATTTAGGCCTTTCCTCTTCCATCCATAATTCCATTAAAGACATTTCTCTTCTGTATCAGTTCATCATGTTCCCCTCATCAGTGTCCTCATGTTCTCTCCTTTCATCTTCATCTACTCCCACTGTTTCAGCCTCTCTTTCTCTCACTCTCTCTCTCTCTCTCTCAGGCGGTATGTCTATGCAAGACTCGCTCGCTCGTGGTGTTGACCTGAGAAGAGTTGACATTCAGGGGCCGGTCCCCTGCCTGCAGCACTGACATTTCTGCCAGACTTTGATGGCGGCTTTGAACAGAGATGTGTGGAAGGGAAGAGCTGCCATGTCTGCCTTCCTACCCGCTAGTGAAACTCCATTTCTAGCAAGCCAAAAGAACAAAAATACTAGGACACCTGGCCGTTATTTCTATAGGAAGTGACGATGGATATAAACACAATGCTGGTTTTCCTCACATTTAACAAGCTTGAATGGGATTTTTGTCTGTCACATCTATAGGGGCCTTGCTTTATGTACTGGGGCACCGCCATGCTGGGCAACAGGAAAAAGGCCTTCTTCAGTGTTTCCACAAATATGGAAGCACACAATTGTCCAAAAGTGAGACAAATTAATCACGGAATCTCAATCAACATGAATTCTGTTGGGTTGTGCAATATAAACATGGTTATGAATTACATTTTCCTTTCCACTTTCTATCATTATAAAACTTTATCCTCTTGGATAAAATGCCCTTAGTCTCCTCTCAAATTCAATTATTTTCATCTCCTATTGGACGAAATGCCCTTAGTCTCATCCAGGATTCAATTATTTTTGTCTTCTCTTGGATGAAATTTGGATGAAATTCCGTCAATGTCATCTAGAATGAAATGGCCTTAATCTCCTCTTAGATGAAATGCCCCCAGTCTTCTCGAGAACGAAATGCCCTCGGTCTCCTGGATGAAATGCTATCTGTTTCATCTTGAACGAAATGGCCTTAGTCTCCTCTAGGATGAAATGCCCACAGTGTCATCTAGAATGAAATGCCCTCAGTGTCATCTAGAATGAAATGGCCTTCGTCTCCTCAAAGATGAAATGCCCTCAGTCTCCCCTAGGATGAAATGCCCCCAGTGTCATCGAGAATGAAATGGCCTTAGTCTCACCTAAGGTGACATGCCCTTAATCCTCTTTAGAACAAAATGCCCTCTATCTCCTCTAGGATGAAATGCCCTAAGTTTCTCTTAGGATGAAATGCCCCCAGTGTCATCTAGAATGAAATGGCCTTAGTCTCCCCTAGGATGACATGCCCTTAATCTTCTCTAGAACAAAATGCCCTCAGACTCCTCAAGGATGAAATGCCCTCTGTGTCATCTAGAATGAAATGGCCTTAGTCTCCGCTAGGATGACATGCCCTTAATCTTCTCTAGAACAAAATGCCCTTAGTCTCCTCTAGAATGAAATGCCCCCAGTGTCATCTAGAATGAAATGGCCTTAGTCTCCCCGAGGATGACATGCCCTTAATCTTCTCTAGAACAAAATGCCCTCAGACTCCTCAAGGATGAAATGCCCTCTGTGTCATCTAGAATGAAATGGCCTTAGTCTCCGCTAGGATGATATGCCCTTAATCTTCTCTAGAACAAAATGCCCTTAGTCTCCTCTAGGATGAAATGCCCTCTGTGTCATCTAGAATGAAATGGCCTTAGTCTCCGCTAGGATGATATGCCCTTAATCTTCTCTAGAACAAAATGCCCTTAGTCTCCTCTCCAATGAAATGCCCTCAGTCTCTTCTAGGATGAAATGCCCTTAATCTCCTCTAGGATGAAATGCCCTCTGTGTTATCTCGAATGAAATGTCCTTAGTCTCCTCTCGGATGAAATGCCCTTAAATCTTTTTCAGGATAAATTGATTTCCTCAGAGACAAGACACTACTGTAGACAATTTTTCTCCTCTCAATTGTTGTTTGTTCGGGTATCTTGCCTTGGCTGATGCCTTCAATGCTGTATTTTTCAGTTTCCTGCTGTATTGATTAATTTGTGTCTCATTATTTTTGTCTACATGTGAACATTCTTTGCAAAAACACACACAACAAATCAAAGACCCCCCGCCGGGAGGCCTTCAAAGACACGTTTTACCCCTCGGTCGGACCTAGTTATCTATTCAACCAGACCCCTCCACCTGGCCACGCCCCCCCCCTGCTGTGTTGCCTTCAAAGACCCTCATGTCACTCCAACAACCCTACAGACCCACCTTCTTTTTTTATATTCATCTCCTGTGTGCACAATTCACAAAGTCTACAGAAGATAACGGGAAAAAATGACAGAAAATTGCTTGGGAAAAAAAAAGTGTTATACAGTGAAGGCAAGCTGCCTGCTTTGGCAGAGTCCTTGCTCTCTGTGCTGCCATCGAAAGCTTCTTTTTCATGTGTTCCAAAGCACGCGCTTGCTCTGCCGGGCCAATTAAAAACGACTTGGCTACTTTGCCATGCGACGGCGTCTCAGGGAGGTGGAGGAGAATCGAAACACTTCGTTTTGTTTCTCTCCCAGGAGCCGGACGGATGCTGGTGAGAGATCTGACAGCGCCAACAGCAATTTAAATAGCCAATGGATTTCTGTACTCCCATTCTCGAGTAATGCAGGAAATAATTGATTTTCCATGCTTTTGAATTTACTTGTGATGGGTTCTAATGATGGGGTGCTGCCAAAAAAAACGTCCTGTTTTTATTTCATCCAATTATCTTTATATCTGTCATGTTACATGTTGAAACAGTCTTGCTAATGCTGCTCACTTTCAAGTTCTTCTTGGATCATCTGACATTTTCTTGACATACTGTATATATGTGTGTGTGTGTATATATATATATATATATATATAAAGAAAAAAGTGGAAAATAATTATTGCAAGTAAAGTAAACTTTGGATTAAAGAAATAATAACTTTGATGAATGGTCTAGTCATCAAAAAAGCACAAACAAAATATTTAATAAGCATAACAGATTATAAGATATTCATTCATTTGCTACCGCTTATCCTCACTAGGGTCGCGGGGGTGCTGGAGCCTATCCCAACTGTCTTTGAGGACCAGTCCAGCCAATCACAGGGCACATATAGACAAACAACCATTCACACTCACATTCATACCTATGGACAATTTGGAGTCGCCAATTAATCTAGCGTGTTTTTGGAACGTGTTAGTGTTCTTACAAAGAACACTAAACTCATCACACACCAACTTAACACTGAAGAGGTATAATTATGAAACCAGCTCAACCAAATCGTTCATTCATTTTCTACCGCTTATCCTCATCAGGGTTGCGGTGGTGCTGGAGCCTATCCCAACTGTCTTCGGGCGAGAGGCGGGGTACACCCTGGACTGATGGCCAGTCAATCACAGGGCACATATAGACAAACAACCATTCACACTCACATTCATACCTATGGACAATTTGGAGTCGCCAATTAACCTCGCATGATTTTGGAACGTGTTAGTGTTCTTACAAAGAACACTAAACTCATCACACACCAACTTAACACTGAAGAGGTATAATTACGAAACCAGCTTAACCAAATCATTCATTTATTCATTCATTTTCTACCGCTTATCCTCACGAGGGTCGCGGTGTTGCTGCAGCCTATCCCAGCTGTCTCTGGGCGAGAGGCGGGGTAGACCCTGGACTGGTCGCCAGCCAATCACAGGGCACATATAGACAAACAACCATTCACACTCACATTCATACCTATGGACAATTTGGAGTCGCTAATTAACCTAGCATGTTTTTGGGAATGTGGGAGGAAACCGGAGTACCCGGAGAAAACCCATGCATGCACGGGGAGAAGATGCAAACTCCACACAGAGATGACCGAGGGTGGAATTGACCTCGGGTCTCCTAGCTGTGAGGTCTGCGCGCTAACCTGATATTCAAATCCAAAATCGCAACTTTATGTTTATTGTACTCACCCAAATCTTTTTCATATTAAAATGGTTTTCATATAAGATATTGCAGTATACAATATAAGTAAAACACAAGTACACAGAATAGTATTGTAGTTGCATCCTTTAGTTGTGTATGCTGTGTTTAAAATTCCAATTTATTCTCTGACAACAGCATTTGCATAAAAAAACTTAAGTGAGATGCCGTGCCTATTAGAGCAAAGCCTACATTTTACAGCAACAACTGGCCCGACATTGCATAATCCCACCTCACTCCCTCTATGCTCGGACATTCCCCCCCTTCCCCCGGAGTGCAGGGAGCCTGCCTGTACTGGTCTATTGATTGGGCACGGGACTGCAGCTCACCTGCTAATTGAAAGCCGATCGGGGCCCTGGGGCAGAGCTGTAAAACAGGCCCCTTGTGGCATTAAAGGCTGAAGGCTGACGGGCGACTGTAAATCCAGAGCTCCTAATAGAGCTGCTGTTCATCCACGCTGTACGTGTTGCTGTTCTATTTTATGTACACATATTAGTCCGACATGTAAAGTATGTGTTGCCATGTATTTGGAATACACGTGTATGCGTTTTCCTTAATTAAGTCCCTAAGGGACAATACTATAGAAAGTAAACTTTGACAGCAATTATTGTCTCAATAGCTGCGAAAAAATTCTAATCAATTCAGCATCTGTGGGTCATCCTCAAGTGGAGGGAGGGTGCATGAGAACAAGTGATGTCCGAATATTGGCACTTTGGGCATGTTCACTGTGAGATGTTGCCAACTGTTTCGACATTAATGTCTATGTGTTGACAGCGGGTAGTAAATCTATACCGCTGTACAACCTGTACTACTCTTTAAGTACTGCCAATATGTTTACTTTGAATGTTTTTTTGAACGTACATTCTAAAGCTAGAGTAGTAACTAAGACGATTTATATCCAATTCCCCCCCACACACAAACCATTTGCATTAGCACTCTCCTTTTAACTTAACTACGCCTCCATTAGCTCTTGTTGAAACACTTTGTCCCTCTCCGAGACGAGTGATTGAGGAGGGAGAGGGGCCGCTCAAGGGGAGCGTTGGCTGTCCTGCAGGACAGCGCGTGGAAACAGAGGTTAATTGGATTGTAATTAGCGCTGGGGTGATTAATTGATAGCATCTGTAAATTTGGATGTTTCCATTGTAGATGTGACAAATGAGAGCATGCTAGGCCAGAGGAGGACAGGCACGGGGGTGGGGGGGTGGGGGCAAAAAGACATGCCAGGAGTGGCAGGAATCTGGAGAGGTCTATTTCATTTTATGCTATGGACTAAACTGTGTGCTTATGTGGTGATTAGCCGTTTCCTCAGCAAGCTTCGACCGCCATTCCTGCTGTTTATTTTATACATAATGTTATCGCCCTCTCCATGTGTGAATATGCTATTTCACACATGCAGATATATGCTGAGATGTGACATACGGCGCGGGTGTAAAAGGTTGAGTGTGCAATGCCTTAGCCATAAGCGATGTGTGCGAGCTCACGCTGAGAACATTTGTAGGACTCAACCATCTAACAAAAACCTTCTCCTTAAGCAGCGTAATAAGACAAAATGATGCTTTCAACGTCAGGGAAAATGCATGAGACAGTCAGGCAAATGAACATGGGTCATTTACATAATCTAAGCTATGTAAACAGTCACGATAAATGTATCCGACAGAAATGTCCCCATGTAGCCTCTTTTTTTAATAGTCGCATACATAAGTCTAAGTGGTCCCGTAATAGTGTACTGGAAGTGTGTTGTTCAAAATATACACTTGATGCTGGAATTTAATTTAAACAGTTAAAAAGCGCTTTTAGGAAGCAATACATTTGTGTGTCTGTAGCTTTAATGCTAATGCAATGAGCACAATGTTGGACTGGATCCATTTTCTAAGGAGACATTATCCAAACCCTTCTAAGAACTTTACCAGGGTTTGCTATTCTATGAAAATTGCAGGATTGGAACCGTTATACGACTGAGTTATTGTGACGATGAAATGAATTTTGTTTTGTTTTTTTCTTAATTGATGATTCAATCCTGGATAATGGCGGGGACACAAAGAGCGGACAGGAAAATCATGGTTTTATTGGGTGGCTCGGATATGAACTGTAATTGCATGCTAAAAATAATTTGCAGAGGGAGTCATTATTGACGTGTTATTTACAAAACACACAAGTAAAGTACAGGAACTTTGGAAATCCAATAACATTCACTACCTTTCGTGTCCACCACCATAACTTAAGTGAGAAGCGTTTCTAGCACATAGCAGTTGTAATACTTATATAGTTATGGGTGCAAATAATTTGGTGGGAATAATATGTTATGAAGTTAAGTGGGGTCCAAACATCACGACTGTTATCACTGATGTGAATGTTCCGTTTTATTTTCCACAATTTTTCATTGCAGTTATTTTTTACTGCTGCAAAATACTTATATAATTATGGGTCCAAATAATTTGGTGGGAATAATATGTTATGAAGTGAAATGGGGTCCAAACATCATGACTGTTATCACTGATGTGAATGTTCCGTTTTATTTTCCACAATTTTTCAGTGCAGTTATTTTTTACTGCTGCAAAATACTTATATAATTATGGGTCCAAATAATTTAGTGGGAATAATATGTTATGAAGTCAAATGGGGTCCAAACATCATGACTGTTATCACTGATGTGAATGTTCCGTTTTATTTTTCACAATTTTTCCTTGCAGTTATTTTTTACTGCTGCAAAATACTTATATAGTTATGGGTCCCAATAATTTGTTGGGAATATTATGTTATGAAGTTAAGTGGGGTCCAAACATCACGACTGTCATCACTGATGTGAATGTTCTGTTTTATTTTCCACAATTTTTCAGTGCCGTTATTTTTCACTGCTGCGAAATACTTATATAGTTATGGGTCCAAATACTTTGGTGGGAATAATATGTTATGAAGTGGGGTCCAAACATCACGACTGTTATCACTGATGTGAATGTTCTGTTTTATTTTCCACAATTTTTCAGTGCCGTTATTTTTTACAGCTGCAAAATAGTTATATAGTTACGGGTCCAAATAATTTGGTGGGAATAATATGTTATGAAGTGGGGTCCAAACATCATGACTGTTATCACTGATGTGAATGTTCTGTTTTATTTTTGACAATTTTTCAGTGCAGTTATTTTTTATTGCTGCAAAATAGTTATATAGTTATGGGTCCAAATAATTTGGTGGGAATAATATGTTATGAAGTGGGGTCCAAACATCACAACTGTTATCACTGATGTGAATGTTCTGTTTTATTTTTGACAATTTTTCAGTGCAGTTATTTTTTATTGCTGCAAAATACTTATATAGTTATGGTCCAAATAATTTGGTGGGAATAATATGTTATGAAGTTAAGTGGGGTCCAAACATCACAACTGTTATCACTGATGTGAATGTTCTGTTTTATTTTTGACAATTTTTCAGTGAAGTTATTTTTTATTGCTGCAAAATACGTATATAGTTATGGTCCAAATAATGTGGTGGGAATAATATGTTATGAAGTTAAGTGGGGTCCAAACATCATGACTGTTATCACTGATGTGAATGTTCTGTTTTATTTTCCACAATTTTCAGTGCAGTTATTTTTTACAGCTGTAAAATAGTTATATAGTTATGAGTCCAAATAATTTGGTGGAAATAATAGTGGAAATAATATTTAATGAAGTTAAGTGGGGTCCAAACATCACGACTGTTATCACTGACATGAATGTTCTGTTTGTTTTATGTTGTTTTTTTCAGTCTGCAGAACATGTGATCTGCATTGTAACTCTACACTTGTCCACCATAATAGAAGCCATATATATGCACACACACACATACAACAATGTCACATTAAGCATTGGAACAGGAGGAAACTAGCATAGCTATGTGAGCTATAATGCTAACATTACACTCACATTTTAACAGCAACATCATGCTCGGCCAGCCCAGTCACTGAAGAAAAACAAAAAACCAAAATGATCAAACGTATATTCTCCCACATAAACAGGCTATGGGGCACATTAGTGTTAGAAGATCATTAAAACGTCACTTTTGCATAATAGGGGCCCTTTTAAGGGTGCGATGAATGTTGACGTGGTGGTCCACACAAGGACAGAATGAAGCTAATCAAATGCGCCTCCAAGTCAGGTCCTATCACACAGCACCAGACTGGCGCCAATGAGCCCACGTCGTTAAATTTGCATTTCATCCCCCTCAGCTGGGAAGGTACAGGGGTACCACGTTCACCCCTCCAATCTCCAAACCACGTCCTGGAAGGGGCAAAAAAAGGAAGGATGCAACCATTCCTGTGACACCCTCCCTGTGAACCTCTGGAGCTCTACTATCCGGGCACTCTCTTGATAAATAAAGTGAGAGAAAATAGAGAAGATGACAGCAGGGGAAATATTTGCTGTTGTGTTAGGAGCGCTTCTCGCAAGCAAAGAATGTGGGTCGGCATATTTGCGCAGCTGCCTCGCAAGAACGCCGTGTTTGAGTGCGTGCCCGCTAGAGTCTATTTGTTTGTCAAAGTCACTATGTCTGTGTTGTGTAAGATATTTGGGCCTTTTGCTTGTGTATTAATCCCTTTCTTTCTATATACATGAATACAGTACATTTGTGTGTATGTGCCTGCATGCGGTGCGTGATGGGCTATATATCGAGGGAGAAGCAAATCCATCTGTCTTTCTCGGATACAGGCGCCAGAGGTTCTGCCGCTCGTTGCTTTTCTTATCGCCGCTCGTTCACCACATGTTCACCAGCTTTCCATCTTCCATCTTTCAAAGAAGAGTCGAGTCCTGAGAGAATGTGTTTGCATCGTATGCAAATCAGGCATTACCGCAGCCAAGCACAATAGCATTGTTTTCACCATTAGTTTTTCCAACAGATTTGGACAAAAAGTACTGCACAGATTTCAACATTTTGGCAAAACAGATGGCCTGAATTACTGACCTGTATATAAGATATACATGTGTAAAAAAAAAAAAAAAAAAAAAAGTGCTGTCTCTTTGTGTTTCCATCAACAGCGCTCTATACACATAATTTTGGTGCTACAACGAGATGACCCATGTTAGTTCACAGGGTCAGCTGTCTCATGGTGCGTTCACTGCAGCTTGTAAAGCACAAAGTGAGGTGCATGCAACAGTTTATTTTGCCTCTTTTCTTTTTCTTTTCTTTTCTACACTAAATTCCGGTGTATAAGACCCACCGGTGTTGCTAAATTTAGATGGAAAAACAGATTTGTACATCTAAGCCGCACATGTCCACATCATAAAATGTCATATTGGACCAAGCAGGTCTTCATTTGACAGGAGCTATGAAAAACTCAAGAAGAACTTGTCAACCCATCGGAAATTGCAGGTCATTACTCAGTATAACAGCTTGACTCATCTTACAAAAACAGTTAAAAATCCTCACACAGCAACTTAACACTCATAAAAGGCAAATATTTATAAAATACCAATAGATGTTTAATATTTAAAAAGCAAATATTTTAGTAATAAATCAATGTATTTTGTCCGAGCAAAGCATTTCATTGGTTATGCCTGCAGAGGTGCTGAATTGCTGCCTCTGTCCACCAGAGAGAGGCTGACATCAATGCAGGGCCCCAGTCGGTATAACCAACCAAACATTGAGTAATGAGTTCCAGTGATTTGATGAGACCTCGGCAGATATCGTGTAGATGGAAAAAAATCACAGATGACAGGAAAGAGGAAGTGAGAGAGCATGGAGGAGTGTAGCATGCAGAAGGTTACGCATTGTAGGGAATGTATGCAAATGTGTTATATTTCTAAATAAAGCGTTATTTTGATGTGAAACAATCCTTTTTGTTGTTTATATTGGTATAGTTATTTTTGTTGTAATTTCTGTCAAATTTAAAGTTATGCTTCAAATTCCTTTTTTTAGTCGGGAACTGATATTTTCCTTACCTTACATATGATCCACTGTTGATTACTATAGCAAAAAGGTAGACACAAACTTTTTTTCTGATGAAAAACAGGAATCTAATTTTTCTTTTCTTGGTTCCATGTTTTACATATGGAGCCATAGAACGCAATATTCTGATCAGTCTAAATTGACCGGAGCTGAAGGGGCTGGGATTGGCTTAATGATGAAATGTAAAGATGAAAAGTCACAAAATGTGCTGTAATGACCATCTAGGGTTTAAACTGGAATTTTATTGGCGACTCAATTGGTGATTACAGCCTTCTGTTATGCATACACGAGCTGATAATGGACTCATATACTGTTTTTAGGACAGATGTTTGATGATAATGCCCTTTTAATAGCTTAAGACTCTGGATATAAATAGATCTCCATAGAGGGAAAACAGGAACGTTTTTTTTTTTTTTTTGGCTTTCTAGAAAAGAAGTGCTGGACTACACGCAGCATAAATGGTACTCATCATTACAATGCTAAGAGTGCAGTGTGTTTAGACAGCGCAGTGGAGCGTGTCTCATTTGATTACATGATGTTCCTCACAGTCCTCAGCAGGCCCACGGGCCTTCTTCCTCTGCCCTGTCGTTGACCCTCCTTTTCCCCCCAAATGACCCAGCAGCCACTTGGCATGTTCACGTCCTCTACTCCCACTTACATCTTTTTTACTCCTCCCTCTTAGCCCTCCGCTCTCGTTTCATCTTGCTCTAATCCTGTGTCCTTGTTATCCCTGTCTCTCTGCCGCCCCACTCAACGCTCCACTGTGGAGGTCACCAATGATGCAGAGCCAGACAAGTCACCTGTGTTTAATTACATTAATAAAACAGCCCCCGAGGCAGAATGACCTTGCACCCCACTAACCACACCAACACTTTGCTGTTGTTCGGCTGGTTTTGTGAGAGCGAGGCTCCTGCTTTCATTGTCCCCTCCCCCCCCGCCCCAGTCGATGCCAGGTAAATGCGTCTCTCAGGCGGATGCCGACATGCTCACGTTTTGGAGGTTATGTCAAAGCAGATGTCGCGAGAAAAACTGTGCCAAAATATAAAGTAATCCCCACAAGAAAAACAAAACAACAGACAATTTTAACACAGTTAGAGCCCTCTAGACATGAAATAACACCCCTATAGTCACCTTTGCACTGGTATTGCCCAATATCATAGATAATAAGACATAAAATAGACTCACACATGTGAAATGTTGTGAACGTTTCTTGTTGTTGCTTCTTTACTTGAAGTTTCTGACAGTTCTTCCTGCAGTGGCTATTGTCTCCTAAATGTAACATAATAGAATACTACATATCACACCGTGTCTTTCAATGCATTTTATGAATGTCTTATGTTTGTATTTTGGTTCACTTAGCCAGTTTTATGTGTGAAAATACTTACTTTGGTGATGGACTGCACAGAAGCCTGGAAATCCTACAACGAGAAATGGACTCGGTTGTGACAAAGGAAAGGGTCAAACTGCAAATTAGCATACAGCACATGACACAACGTTTGAATCAACATTATTATAGATACAAAATAAAAATACAGTAGTTACTGAGGACCTAATGAGTAGCGGTTAGAGTTAGGTAGGTCAGCTCCTCATTAAGTACTGTCATTTTTACCTTATCGTAAAGTTAGCATTCTGGATTCTTGTCCAGCTTTTTCCTCCAAATTTTGAGCTGCTTGACAGCCAAAATCATTCTTGTCCCAAGGGTTAGTGAGCGCTCTTTGTGCTTGCAGGAGGTAACGACACGGACATGCCCTTCCAGATGAGAGAAATAAACTAAACCAATCACTCTTCTTGAGTTTCACCCACGTGGATGTCTTTGACTTCCAGGAAGACCGTGCCGCCACAGATTCAATTTGAGGGAAGGAAGTGAAACATTAATTTGGGGAGGGGATTCTCCGCATGAGCTTTGGTTCACCCAGGTGCGGGGGTGCTCCTTGGCGACATAAAGCTGAAAATCGGAAGGACACAAAATGCCCCCTGGGCCGGAAGATAATGGTCCTATGCACATAAATTATGGCAGAAGCAGGATGGCATTTGACAAGCAGCAGTAACTTACTATTATTGCCTGCAACCCATGATGACAATTCGTGTGCTAGCCAACAGGTCGGAGCGATGTAATATGCATGGGATTCATGCAAATGCTTCCAACATGTGTCAGAAATATTACCGCCACTGGCTATAAACCTTGTATCTTGGAAAAGCAGCCTTATTTTCATACTGACAACCATGCATCATTATTGGAGTTTATGAATAGAATGGGAGCCCCCCCACACCTCTACCGGGGGGGGGGGGGAGTCACACAGCTGGCCCCTCCTATAAAGTTCCCGCCCAGGTAGAAGCCGGGAAATTACAAGTCGAGCCTTACAAGGTTTTTTTTTTTTTTTTTTTTTTCGAAACAGCAGGGATCTAATCTCTCCGAGCCAGCGTCGCCCTTTTCCATGAATAGCACAACAGCATCACAATAAAAAAAAAGTGGCATCATCTCCGGCAAGAACTTTACAGCTTAATGGAGACACATCACTTTACATTCCCTCCACAATGGGGACTGCTAACCTTGTGAGGGGAGTTGTGCTCTTTTGGCAATTTATGTGCTACTTTGTATGGCAACGCCGCGGGGGAGGGGAGGGCCTCTGGCACCGTAATGGTGTTGATGGTTAATGTTTTCATTTAGATCACTGGAGAAAAGTAGTTGTAGTCGGTATTTACTATGGGCAACAGGAGTTTTAACACTGTTTCGTGCTGCCCTCGGCAACAGCATGCATCCATTCATTCATTCGGAGAACAGATGTTTACATATTCTTAGCATGGGAAGCGATCAATATGATGCTTATTGTATATGCAGGGGCTATATGTAAATAGACAGGAACCATTACATTGTGGGTGTGCGACAGAATAGACAAAATGTAAATAATATGTGCATATGAATAGCAAGACTGATGTTTACATTATGCTTGTATATGAATACACATATATATATGTGTTCACAGTACATGTATATTGTACAGCAGTGGTCTCAAACATGCGGCCCGCGGGCCAAATGTGGCCCGCAGGACACTAGTTTGAGGCCCCCGCCTTGATAACTGATAACTGTTAATAGTTATCCTCCCTATCCGTGTGGAAGTGGTAAGTTTTTGGCTATTTAAGTTTAAAGGAAACAACTTGAAGGCTACCGTTTAGGTCGCTAGCTCTCTAGTTTGCGAGTTAGCATGTGTCTCAAGACCGTGCAGTTGCGCAATATGTTGTAAATAAAAGTATAAATGTGATTATAGTCGTGTTTTGTCATGTCTACAGGGCTCTAATAATGCTTTGTTCATTTTAATCTGAAAAAAATAATTTGTCTACCCACCAACTATATGTGGTTTCTTAAGTTTTTATTATTTGCTGTTTTATTATTATTATTATATTTATTTATTTATTACTGATTGATTGATTTTCTTTATTCTTGATCTTATTTTGTGTAGAAAAATAAAAAGTAAGATATTTGAGAACAGTGGCTTTTCTTGTAGAAAATTGGAACCAAAGCGAATTTTTTTTATTTTTTAGTTTTTAATAAATGCGTTTTTTGGGTTGTTTTTTTTTTTTTTTGCAAAACCTGATGCGGCCCAGTCTCACCCAGACCCGAGCTCCAGTGGCCCCCAAGTAAATTGAGTTTGAGACCCCTGCTGTACAGTATGTTTACGTTACGGGTCCCAGGATATGGCACCGCAATACCAAAATACGACAATCTGTAAGAACAGATACGAGTGGACAGCATTGAGGACACGGAGCACCAACTTCTTTGTCCAGATTGCGTCTGAATTACATTCTTCTACAATCAATGGTCACAAATAAGTACAAATAACATTCATCCACCTTCATTACCTTTCCCAAATTACCTCCACTGTTTTGGTTTTACACTGGCAACATAAACATGTTAATACAATCGCTTAACATAAGTGCATAGAATAAGCAACTTCCTAATTTGCTACAACACTGAAAATACATCTAGAAACAAATAAATCTCACACAAAGTGTAATGTCAAAATGTAAACCAGAATATATGATCGCGGGTGTGTTTGTGTGTGCGTGTGCGTAGGAGCTCAACGACCATATTCGGCGAGCGTGCCTGTGAGCCAAAAATGAGGGCCGTCTGAACCCAAACTTACCGCGACACAACACTAACTGCCGTCTAAAATGTAGACACTACTAATAATCTTGCAATATTTAGAAAGCGCTTAAACAATACTATATGTTTAAATTATTTCCCTTAACATATTATGGGTTTAAAATGATTATATTCGCTACTTTAGTCAACAACTGACATGTAAGAACATATACAAGTAGACAGCAGTGAGGACCTACTTCGTCCAGATTACGTCTGGGCGTTGGCGGAAGTCCACACCCAATGCGATCCTGGCACAACAGATCCCGAAACAAAGGTTCCACCCGAGTACTGCTCCCATTGCATAATAGTATTAGTTTGACATTTTTACAGTATAAACACAATAAAATACACTTCTTACATTTTGTTGTATTAGATCACCCCCCTCAAAAAAAAAAAACAAATTAGTAATCAGCAGTAGAACATACTGTAGGTAAGTTTCAACAAAATATCAGTTCCCAACCAAAAAAGGGAGAAAAGACACATTTCAAGCACAACTCTGACACAAATTTAGTCATATATATATTTAGCCAAAATATAAACAATGCAATAAAGTTTTTTTTTACGAAAATAATGTAATTACAAACATACACTACTATTTACAATTTTCACATTTGGAATTAAACTGTGTCATGCATGGGTTAAAATATCTCCGGCACACTACACAATGCCATGCTTTTTAATTTCCTGTATGCTATGTTATTACATGGGGAAAATGCATGTCGAGTTCTTTTAAAATTCTGCCAACTTGTGGCCATTTTTATGCCTTAAAACTGCACCAAACATGATCTCTTCTATTTTGCAATTGCATCATCACCTCTGTTTGCATCTTTCGCATACAAACTTAAATCCGTCTTTGGTCAAGAATGAGTTAAGTGAGTATAATATAGTCTTATATTTGTTCACCAAATCAGCTTATAACATCATGTTTTTGAAGTTACTTTATTTTCAATGATATACTGTACAATGATAAACTGTCCTTGAATGTAGCAGACCAGTCCTACAGTCTACAAGATTATCCGCAGTGCTTCAATTCATCTGTGTTGCATACCTGCTTTTAGTGTTTGGCCCAAAAGCATTTATTATGGTTTTATGTATGCTCCTCTTTGCATTGCTCTCCTGTCTTTGTGCTGCCTCATTATTTGTCTGCAGGGTTTTCATTGGACTCCCCAACTAGCAATTAGCGCTCCTCTCCTCTGAAACAGTGGCACTCAATGCCCCTTCTCTTTATTGCACGGTTAAGTAGCCTTCAGACCCGTGTGGCTATTAATAACATGGCTGCTATATAATACCATAAAAATGCACTGTGCACTATCTAGGTTAGCGCATTGTTTACTTTGCCTCAAAACATCATGATAAACAAATGTGCCTTTCTGCTCTTCCACTCTCCTCACCTTCTCTTTTCCCCACTTTGGGCACAAAGAGATGCAGAGAGAGGGAAGTTAATTAGAAAGACGTCCACAGAGGGGAGAAGGAAAGGGGGGGTTGTATCTGGTAATGGAAAAAAAAAAGCGCCTCTGCATGGAAACAGATGGGCCAGAATTTATTAACTTGCAGGAACGCTTCAAGGAAGCCGCTGCGACCAGACGCCCGGGCTAGTCAGTGTCTGGGCCCGAGCGCTCGCAGGCTGCTGGGTGCAGGTTGAGGCTGTCTGGGGCCAAAAATAGAATGTAAATTTATCATTGGATTGTTGCAAATGACCCGTCAGTGCGGAACAATGGATGCAATCTGGCGCTCCGGTTGAAAGGTTTTTACCTAATGCCTGCAAAAAAAAAAAAAAGTTATCGAGTCTTAACGGGTTTAGAAGTCAGTTTCGGCTGCATTTGGGATGTAATCTGGCATCTGTACAAGAAATTTCCATGAAGTGGCCCGGAGAGAGAAGAACCATCTAACCCTGTCCTGAAACGCGATGCAGCCAGGAAGTTTCAAACATGCGCCAAGTACAACTTATTGCTATTTGTTACCAGCTTAACTTCAAGACACTCAAGTGATTTGCTTCAAACTTTCTGGAGGGGATGTGTAGCACGAGCCACAAAATCTTGGAAAAGATCAATTGTTGTTTTGCTTATTGGCAATTCTTGCTGTTATGTCCTTAAGTTATTCGATCTCCAACATGCTTAACAAGTTACAATGTGGAACAATACGGGCCAAATTTGGTCCAAGATTTGCCAACTACGAGCCAGTTTGCCAGTATGTACGGACAGTAATTCTTTATTTATTACGATTAATTGGTAAGTCAATTTCCCAGAAGTAGGATTCTGTATTTACGTATGATTAGAATATTTTTACGACCAAAAGATATATATTTTTTAATAATATAAATATATATATAAACAAAAAATATATATTAGAGCCCTCTAAAAATGAAATAACAACCCTATAGTCACTTTTACACTTGTATTACACAATATACTGTTTTTTCCCAATTTGTTTATTGGTTTTTTATACAATTTCCCAGAAGTAGGATTCCCTATTTATTCATAGAATATTTTTACAACCTTTTTTTACAACCTTCTAAAAACCAAACAAATTAGAGCCCTCTAGAAATGAAATAACAACCCTATAGTCACTTTCACACTTGTATTACACAATAAACTGTTTTTTCCCAATTTGTTTATTTGTTTTTTATACAATTTCCCAGAAGTAGGATTCCTTATTTATTAATAGAATATTTTTACGACTTTTTTTACAACCTTCTAAAAACAAAAAATATGTATTAGAGCCCTCTAGAAATGAAATAACAACCCTATAGTCACTTTTACAATTGCATTACCCAATATACTGTATTTTCCCCAATTTGTTTATTTGTTTTTTATACATTTTCCCAGAAGTAGGATTCCTTATTTATTAATAGAATATTTTTACGACTTTTTTTTACAACCTTCTAAAAACAAAAAATATATATTAGAGCCCTCTAGAAATGAAATAACAACCCTATAGTCACTTTTACAATTGCATTACCCAATATACTGTATTTTCCCCAATTTGTTTATTTGTTTTTTATACATTTTCCCAGAAGTAGGATTCCTTATTTATTAATAGAAAATTTTTACAACCTTTTTTTACAACCTTCTAAAAATGAAAAAAATAGAGCCCTCTAGAAATTAAATAACAACCCTATAGTCACTTTTACACTTGTATTACACAATATACTGTTTTTTCCCAATTTGTTTATTTGTTTTTTTATACAGTTTCCCAGAAGTAGGATTCCTTTTTTATTAATAGAATATTTTTATGACCTTTTTTACAACCTTCTAAAAACAAAAAATATATATTAGAGCCCTCTAGAAATGAAATAACAACCCTATAGTCACTTTTACACTTGTATTACACAATATACTGTTTTTTCCCAATTTGTTTATTGTTTTTTTATACAATTTCCCAGAAGTAGGATTCCCTATTTATTAATAAAATATTTTTACAACCTTTTTTTACAACCTTCTAAAAAAATTAGAGCCCTCTAGAAATGAAATAACAACCCTATAGTCACTTTTACACTTGTATTACCCAATATACTGTTGTAGACATTCATTCATTCATTCATTCATTTTCTACCGCTTATCCTCACAAGGGTCGTGGGGGGTGCTGAAGCCTATCCCAGCTGTCTTCGGGCAAAAGGCGGTGTACACCCTGGACTGGTCGCCAGCCAATCACAGGGCACATATAGACAAACAACCATTCACACTCACATTCATACCTATGGACAACTTTGAGTGTTGTAGACATAATAAAAGTAAATAGTCATTTAAGACGTACATAAGACTTCATGTGTATAGCTGTAAATGTGTTCCTAGGAGAACAGAGTGGCGGGTGAACAGGAAGTCACATCGGGCACTGTATCCGAGTTGAGTATGAGCTTGCGGTAGGTTGCTGCAGGAACAGTAGCTTGCATTTTTAATAGGGATTATTGTGCCTTCGAACCTGCAATAAAAGCCTGTTGTTGTGCAAATCAAATCTGGCGTTTGTGTAACAGTACAGAAAACTACATATCATTCACATTTGAATGTGTCTTCAGAATGCCTTATAAATTGATTTTTTTGTTCATTTTCGCATTATTTTTTTGGGAAAATGCTTACTTATTTAACCGTGAACCACAAAGTATTTAACCATAAAACAGCATGATTTGCTAATGAGTGTATTTTTTGAAAAAAAAAAAAAAAAAAACGCGATAGAGTGAAGTAGCGAGCAATAAATAAAGTGGTTGTAAAATTTGGCAGAGGTCCCGTACGTGCTCTCTAGACACTCTTCCTGTTTACATTTGGCAGAGTGCTGGAAGCATTTAGCAACGTACACCAGCCTCAACTCTGAAGAGTGCACTTCTACTTCCCATTTTAACTTTTAAGACTTCCTGTAAATGACACAGATCTGCTTGGTTCTGGTCCAAGTGTTTTTTTTTTGTTTTTTTTTGCTTTAGTTTTAATTGCAATCTCTTTCTATTGTATGTGAATATGCGAAGAAAAAAAGAAAAAAAAGAAAGCACACTCCTGGAGGGATTAAAAACCTGGTGTATGTTATCTTGGAGAAACTGGCTGCTGCTCTTCAAAAACACACACACAGCAGCCCGCAGTCTGCTCGACAAAACAACAATAATTGTGGCATCGCGAAAACATCATTTTAAGTAAACCTTATTGCCAATTCTGCTTTTCCCCTTAAGGTTAACACATAAGCTCATCACTTCACCAAATACCCGGCGGAGCAATCTGTGTGTGTAATTTGCTGCTGTAGCAAAGGTGCGAGGTGCTGAATTATAACGGTAATTTAGCAACACCGCGGCGACAAATGGAGTTCAATGATCTATTATAAAACTATATGTTTTGGCTCTGCACCTTTCATCGGGCGGAGAGGATATATATAAAGAGCTGAAATGAAAATTTCATAAAGAGTGAAATATGGTAAAATGAACACTTGGCTGCTGCTATGTGTGTGTGTGTGTCCATACAGTTTAAAGATGCGTGACAGCCCGGCGTGTGTGTGTAAAACGCTACCTTAAAATGACAAAAACAAACACTTCCTGTCTCTCAAGCGCAGTAAAGAGCATATTGGAAGGAAGCGCGCCACTGGGAATGGAACACTGTTGACAAGAAGAAAGTAGAACATAAAAGACATGTTTGGAGAAAGAACACCTTCACTCCGACAGATGACATATTTTGATTTATAACGTAATGTGTTGCATTTTTATGGATGATGATATTGTGCAATACAGCAATCGCTCGTTTATTGCGGCTAATTGGTTCCACACCCAAACATGATAAGTGAATTTCCTTCTTTATCAAGGGAATATGTTCATTTTTTTTACCAATACAAGGTTTAATATTATTAGTGGCAGCCAAATCGTTACCTTTACCTTTAGTCGTGGTTGTTGTGTCCCTGGACAAGACGCATCGTCCATCTTGCCTCCAGTTGCTTCCAAAATATTTAAAGTTAACTTTTAACATACAAGAGTTGATCTGAGACAACCGTTTGGTGGTTTAAGTAGCTAAGGGACCCATTCTGCTCATTTTTCGGCCCTTTGTATTGAGTTGTGGACTCCTATAGAGCAGCTACACACAATAACCAGCACATAAAGCTTTCTAGTTCTTCCAGAATCTGCGCCTATTCAGATATATTTCTTTGGACTTTGTGCTTCCTGCAAAAACTGTCTGTTTTAATGTGTCCACTCACTGAATTTTTTGGCCTTTTTTATTGAGTTGTGGACTCCTATAGAGCAGCTACACACAATAACCAGCACAGAAAGCTTTCTAGTTCTTCCTGAATCTGCACCTATTCAGATATATTTCCTTGGGCTTCGTGCTTCCTGCAAAAGCGGTCTGTTTTAATGTGTTCCACCCACTTTGTATTGAGTTGTGGACTCCTATAAAGCAGCTACACACAATAACCAGCACAGAAAGCTTTCTAGTTCTTCCAGAATCTGCACCTATTCAGATATATTCCTTGGACTTCGTGTTTCCGGCAAAAACAGGTCTGCTTTAATGTGTTCCACCCACAGCATTTTTTTGGCCCTTTGTATTGAGTTGTGGAATCCTATAGAGCAGCTATATACAATAACCAGCACATAAAGCTTTCTAGTTCTTCCAGAATCTGCACCTATTCAGATATATTTCCTTGGACTTTGTGCTTCCTGCAAAAACGGTCTGTTTTAATGTGTTCCACCCACTTTGTATTGAGTTGTGGACTCCTATAGAGCAGCTACACACAATAACCAGCACAGAAAGCTTTCTAGTTCTTCCAGAATCTGCACCTATTCAGATATATTTCCTTGGACTTCGTGTTTCCGGCAAAAACAGGTCTGCTTTAATGTGTTCCACTCACAGCATTTTTTTGGCCCTTTGTATTGAGTTGTGGAATCCTATAGAGCAGCTATATACAATAACCAGCACATAAAGCTTTCTAGTTCTTCCAGAATCTGCACCTATTCAGATATATTTCCTTGGACTTTGTGCTTCCTGCAAAAACGGTCTGTTTTAATGTGTTCCACCCACTTTGTATTGAGTTGTGGACTCCTATAGAGCAGCTACACACAATAACCAGCACAGAAAGCTTTCTAGTTCTTCCAGAATCTGCACCTATTCAGATATATTTCCTTGGACTTCGTGTTTCCGGCAAAAACAGGTCTGCTTTAATGTGTTCCACTCACAGCATTTTTTTGGCCCTTTGTATTGAGTTGTGGACTCCTATAGAGCAGCTACACACAATAACCAGCACAGAAAGCTTTCTAGTTCTTCCAGAATCTGCACCTATTCAGATATATTTCTTTGGACTTCGTGCTTCCTGCAAAAACTGACTGTTTTAATGTGTCCACTCACTGAATTTTTTGGCCCTTTTTATTGAGTTGTGGACTCCTATAGAGCAGCTACACACAATAACCAGCACAGAAAGCTTTCTAGTTCTTCCTGAATCTGCACCTATTCAGATATATTTCCTTGGGCTTCGTGCTTCCTGCAAAAACGGTCTGTTTTAATGTGTTCCACCCACTTTGTATTGAGTTGTGGACTCCTATAGAGCAGCTACACACAATAACCAGCACAGAAAGCTTTCTAGTTCTTCCAGAATCTGCACCTATTCAGATATATTTCCTTGGACTTCGTGTTTCCGGCAAAAACAGGTCTGCTTTAATGTGTTCCACTCACAGCATTTTTTTGGCCCTTTGTATTGAGTTGTGGACTCCTATAGAGCAGCTACACACAATAACCAGCACAGAAAGCTTTCTAGTTCTTCCAGAATCTGCACCTATTCAGATATATTTCCTTGGACTTCGTGTTTCCGGCAAAAACAGGTCTGCTTTAATGTGTTCCACTCACAGCATTTTTTGGCCCTTTGTATTGAGTTGTGGAATCCTATAGAGCAGCTACATACAATAACCAGCACATAAAGCTTTCTAGTTCTTCCAGAATCTGCACCTATTCAGATATATTTCCTTGGTCTTTGTGCTTCCTGCAAAAACGGTCTGTTTTAATGTGTTCCACCCACTTTGTATTGAGTTGTGGACTCCTATAGAGCAGCTACATACAATAACCAGCACATAAAGCTTTCTAGTTCTTCCAGAAACTGCACCTATTCAGATATATTTCCTTGGACTTCGTGTTTCCGGCAAAAACGGTCTGTTCCACCCACGGCCCGCCTCTAGACACGCCCACTCCGCTGTGGTTGGTAACACTCCCGAGTGCTTAGCTTTCTCTTGTGCTAGCATGAATTAACTTGAGGTTGACAAATATGCACATTCGCACTCAATAACGTCTTTAAATATTACATTTATGCATTTCCCCATCATATCAGCATTTGGGAGCAAATATGAGGTGAAAGAAAAACAGCAAAAACACAGTATAGGATGGCACAAACATCATAAAGATGTAAAACTGGGGGATTTCTAACTGTATACTATTTTTTTTGATAAAATAATGTCCCATGTTTATCAAATGTATAACCATTTACATACAATTCCATGAGTTATTTACATTTTTTTAATTAAGTGTTAATTTTTTTGTTGTTTGTCTGGTACTGGTCTGAACCAGGCTGGTGTTTGGGGGTTTAGGGACCCCAAATATATGGCATCTACTATGGTGGAAAAGTGTAGCGTTACAGTGTGTAAGTGCAAAATGTACAATAGCGTTTCTTGGAATCACAAACTCTGCTCATTAGCAGACATGCAAAACTGCATGTTGCCCCTAAAAGCACTTTGAATGTGATTCCTAGCAAAACATTCTCAAAAGATTTTTTTATGTTTTTGGACATGAAGGTTTTTGATATGCAGAACAACACACGCAGCATGCACAGCACAGCGTTAAAAGTTAAGGAAAAATGGATTTTGTCGGGAACACCGCTTTATTTAAGGCTCTGCAAAGCGGCTGTGCTAAGAAGCGCTTGCTTGCTAAAGCGGTGTGAAGCAGCCTTGCTTGTGTTGTCGTCGTGAGCTTCAAATGTGGCAGCCGCTCAGAGTAAAAATAGACCGTGGTGACAACTCCGTGTGCTGTAAAAACTCCCATTAAGGAGGTGTGTTTCTGTTGCTGCATGGGGGGGGGGGGTGGGGGGTTCACCTGACACTGGTGCAACAGGGAACTCCGATGCTCTCTCAAATTTTCAAATGAACAACCTGAAATGTGACAAAATATCTAGTGAGTCGAAAAACACGAACAAAACATTAGAGAAGAATCAAAGGTGACGCTAGCAGGAATCCATTATCTTACACTTCAGCTGCATGGAGCGTCCAGACGTACATGTCCAGGGCTCAAGAGAGCCAAGGTAAGGAAGGTTAAAAGCCCAGCACTACCACTGAGAAATAAGACACATCTGAAGCCATTTTCTAAGGTTTTATAGCTTTATGGAGAGTAACTCTTGATGGACCAGCTGGGGGCATCTGGCTGGATCAGTAATGACCACAAGTTGGAATTTGGGCACTGATGTGGGCTAGTGGGACCTTTTGGGTTTTGAAGACTGGAAATTGACCCCCAAAACCAAGCGGCATCTTTCATAAGAGACTTTCTTTAAGCAGTGAAACAAGGACTAGGATATTTATGCAGGACAACTCTATATCCGGGGTTACATGATGAACAGGGACTAGGATATTTATGCAGGACAACTCTATATCCGGGGTTACATGTTCTTATTTTGGTGTATACACAACTGACTTCCATTTGTTTACAGACTTCTGTGTGGAAGTTTGTGAAGGTTTTTGCCAAATTATCCGATAAGCTTCTCTCTTTGAGTTTGTTGTACTTGTTAGCTTCTGAACTGTAGGATTTTTTCAAAATAATCCAATTAATCACACTATTGCAGTACATTAATCATAATTAATCCTCATTCGCATATGTGTGTGATGTACGCTCAGAAAAAAAAGTCTGTTTCCACATTTTCCGTTCTTCGGTAATCCGCAGCAGAACAGATAAGTTTCAGGAAAAAATCAGTTCCCAACTATACAAGGGCGAAAAATAGATAATGTTGTGCAAGCAGTGAACCCTTTTACCAAGCTTCTCTTTCACTTTCTCTGAATTGTGTTGATTTGTTTGTTTGTTGCACTTGTTAGCTTCTGGACTGCAGAATTAAAAAAAATAATAATCTGATTAATCACACTTTTGCAGTACATTAATCATAATTAATCTTCATTTGCATATGTGTGTGATGTACGCTCAGAAAAAAAAGTCTGTTTCCACCTTTTTCCGTTCTTCGGTAATCCGCAGCAGAACAGATAAGTTTCAGGAAAAAATCAGTTCCCAACTATACAAGGGCGAAAAATAGATAATGTTGTGCAAGCAGTGAACCCTTTTACCAAGCTTCCCTTTCACTTTCTCTGAATTGTGTTGATTTGTTTGTTTGTTGCACTTGTTAGCTTCTGGACTGCAGGATTTAAAAAAAAAATCAGATTAATCACACTTTTGCAGTACATTAATCATAATTAATCCTCATTCACATATGTGTATGATGTACACTCAGAAAAAAAGTCTGTTTCCACCTTTTTTTGCTTTTCAGTAATCCGCAGTAGAACAGATAAGTTTCAGGAAAAAATCAGATCCCAACTACACAAGGGTGAAAAATAGATAATGTTGTGCAAGCAGTGAACCCTTTTACCAAGCTTCCCTTTCACTTTCTCTGAATTGTGTTAATTTGTTTGTTTGTTGCACTTGTTAGCTTCTGGACTGCAGGATTTAAAAAAAAAATCAGATTAATCACACTTTTGCAGTACATTAATCATAATTAATCCTCATTCGCAAATGTGTGTGATGTACGCTCAGAAAAAAAAGTCTGTTTCCACCTTTTTTTTTTCTTCGGTAATCCGCAGTATTAAGATAAGTTTCAGGAAAAAATCAGTTCCCAACTATACAAGGGAGAAAAACAGAACAGATAATGCTGTGCAAGCAGTGAACCCTTTTACCAAGCTTCCCTTTCACTTTCTCTGAATTGTGTTGATTTGTTTGTTTGTTGCACTTGTTAGCTTCTGGACTGCAGAATTAAAAAAAATAATAATCTGATTAATCACAATTTTGCAGTACATTAATCATAATTAATCTTCATTCGCATATGTGTGTGATATACAATCAGAAAAAAAAGTCTGTTTCCACCTTTTTTTGTTCTACAGTAATCCGCAGTAGAACGTAGATAAGTTTCAGGAAAAAATCAGTTCCCAACTATACAAGGGTGAAAAATAGATAATGCTGTGCAAGCAGTGAACCCTTTTTACCAAGCTTCCTTTTCACTTTCTCTGAATTGTGTTGATTTGTTTGTTTGTTGCACTTGTTAGCTTCTGGACTGCAGGATTTTAAAAAAAATCCGATTAATCACACTTTTGCAGTACATTCATCATAATTAATCTTCATTTGCATATGTGTGTGATTTACGCTCAGAAAAAAAAATCTGTTTCCACCCTTTTTCGTTCGGTAATCCGCAGTATTAAGATAAGTTTCAGGAAAAAATCAGTTTGTTGCACTTGTTAGCTTCTGGACTGCAGGATTTTTTTAAAAATCTGATTAATCACACTTTTGCAATACATTAATCATAATTAATCCTCATTCGCATATGTGTGTGATGTACACTCAGAAAAAAATAAAGTCTGTTTCCACCTTTTTTTGTTCTTCGGTAATCCGCAGTAGAACGTAGATAAGTTTCAGGAAAAAATCAGTTCCCAACTACACAAGGACGAAAAACAGAACAGTGAACCCTTTTACCAAGCTTCCCTTTCACTTTCTCTGAATTGTGTTGATTTTACCATCACATAACTGATAGCTCCTTTGCTACAAAAAAAAAAGTTGATTCAAAACACTGCTGGACTCAAATTTCATATGAATGAAAAAAACCCAAAAACCCCACCATATGCTAAATGATGCCTGTGCAAATTGAAACAGCCATTTTATTGGAATATTTTCGGGATGTCGGTGACATTGCGCTGATGTTATTGTTGGTAATGGCGAGCTCAGCGGGGTGTTTATTTGAGGAGCACTTGGTCTGACAGCTCTTGGCAAGTGCTCTCTCTCTCTCTCTCTCTCTCGCTCTCTCAAGCTGTTGTTGTGAGCTTGGCCGCCAACCAAGAGAATTAAAGGTCCTAACCGTCTATATATTCAAATAAAGGCCTTGATTACACGTGTGATTTGTCACCATGATTAATCTTTGCATGAACTGACTGGAAGAACATGTTGTGTTTATAACACATGGGGTGCTTCTCCACAGCGGGTTTGTCCTGGCCACCATCCAGCTAGCAAGGACGAAGACAATAATCTTACTGGCATAACAATGAAAGTACTATATTGAACCGAATATAAGACGGAATTCTGAAGAAGCGAGATTGTCTTGTAGTCAGAGTGATGAATGATGCCAAAAATTTCTCCTAGAGCTTTTCTTCCTGCCACTCGCACATGCATGCACACATATAGCGCTGCTGCCCCAAACAACAGAGGAAGTATCACGGTAATTGTTAGACTGCCGAGAAGCATTCACACGAACAACATAAACTTTTCAACAAAATTCCCACATTCTACTCGAGCTTTTCTTCCTGCCACTCGCACATGCGTGCACACACATACAGCGCTGCTGCCCAAAACAACAGAGGAATTATGACGGTAATTGTTAGACTGCCGAGAAGCATTCACACTAACAACATAAACTTTTCAACAACATTCCCACATTCTACTCGAGTTTTTCTTCCTGCCACTCGCACATGCATGCACACACTAGTAGCGCTGCTGCCCCAAACAACAGAGGAAGTATGACGGTAATTGTTAGACTGCCGAGAAGCATTCACACGAACAACATGAACTTTTCAACAACATTCCCACATTCTCCTAGAGCTTTTCTTCCTGCCACTCGCACATGCGTGCACACACATACAGCGCTGCTGCCCAAACAACAGAGGAATTATGACGGTAATTGTTAAACTGCCGAGAAGCATTCACACTAACAACATAAACTTTTCAACAACATTCCCACATTCTACTCGAGCTTTTCTTCCTGCCACTCGCACATGCATGCACACATATAGCGCTGCTGCCCCAAACAACAGAGGAATTATGACGGTAATTGTTAGACTGCCGAGAAGCATTCACACTAACAACATAAACTTTTCAACAACATTCCCATATTCTACTCGAGCTTTTCTTCCTGCCACTCGCACATGCATGCACACACATATAGCGCTGCTGCCCCAAACAACAGAGGAATTATGACGGTAATTGTTAGACTGCCGAGAAGCATTCACACTAACAACATAAACTTTTCAACAACATTCCCACATTCTACTTGAGCTTTTCTTCCTGCCACTCGCACATGCGTGCACACACATATAGCGCTGCTGCCCCAAACAACAGAGGAATTATGACGGTAATTGTTAGACTGCCGATAAGCATTCACACAAACAACATAAACTTTTCAACAACATTCTAATTCTCCTAGAGCTTTTCTTCCTGCCACTCGCACATGCATGCACACATATAGCGCTGCTGCCCCAAACAACAGAGGAATTATGACGGTAATTGTTAGACTGCCGAGAAGCATTCACACGAACAACATAAACTTTTCAACAACATTCTAATTCTCCTAGAGCTTTTCTTCCTGCCACTCGCACATGCATGCACACATATAGCGCTGCTGCCCCAAACAACAGAGGAATTATGACGGTAATTGTTAGACTGCCGAGAAGCATTCACACTAACAACATAAACTTTTCAACAACATTCCCACATTCTACTCGAGCTTTTCTTCCTGCCACTCGCACATGCATGCACACATATAGCGCTGCTGCCCCAAACAACAGAGGAATTATGACGGTAATTGTTAGACTGCCGAGAAGCATTCACACTAACAACATAAACTTTTCAACAACATTCCCACATTCTACTCGAGCTTTTCTTCCTGCCACTCGCACATGCGTGCACACACATACAGCGCTGCTGCCCAAACAACAGAGGAAGTATGACAGTAATTGTTAGACTGCCGAGAAGCATTCACACGAACAACATCAAATTTTCAACAACATTCCCATATTCTCCTAGATCTTTTCTTCCTGCCACTCACACATGCATGCACACATATAGCGCTGCTGCCCCAAACAACAGAGGAATTATGACGGTAATTGTTAGACTGCCGAGAAACATTCACACGAACAACATGAACTTTTCAACAACATTCCCACATTCTCCTAGAGCTTTTCTTCCTGCCACTCGCACATGCGTGCACACACATACAGCGCTGCTGCCCAAAACAACAGAGGAATTATGACGGTAATTGTTAGACTGCCGAGAAGCATTCACACTAACAACATAAACTTTTCAACAACATTCCCACATTCTACTTGAGCTTTTCTTCCTGCCACTCGCACATGCGTGCACACATATAGCGCTGCTGCCCCAAACAACAGAGGAATTATGACGGTAATTGTTAGACTGCCGAGAAGCATTCACACTAACAACATAAACTTTTCAACAACATTCCCACATTCTACTTGAGCTTTTCTTCCTGCCACTCGCACATGCATGCACACATATTGCGCTGCTGCCCCAAACAACAGAGGAATTATGACGGTAATTGTTAGACTGCCGAGAAACATTCACACAAAAAACATAAACTTTTCAACAACATTCCCACATTCTCCTAGAGCTTTTCTTCCTGCCACTCGCACATGCATGCACACACTAGTAGCGCTGCTGCCCCAAACAACAGAGGAAGTATGACGGTAATTGTTAGACTGCCGAGAAACATTCACACAAACAACATAAACTTTTCAACAACATTCCCACATTCTCCTCGAGCTTTTCTTCCTGCCACTCGCACATGCGTGCACACACATATAGCGCTGCTGCCCAAAACAACAGAGGAATTATGACGGTAATTGTTAGACTGCCGATAAGCATTCACACGAACAACATAAACTTTTCAACAACATTCTAATTCTCCTAGAGCTTTTCTTCCTGCCACTCGCACATGCATGCACACATATAGCGCTGCTGCCCCAAACAACAGAGGAATTATGACGGTAATTGTTAGACTGCCGAGAAACATTCACACGAACAACATAAACTTTTCAACAACATTCCCACATTCTACTCGAGTTTTTCTTCCTGCCACTCGCACATGCATGCACACACTAGTAGCGCTGCTGCCCCAAACAACAGAGGAATTATGACGGTAATTGTTAAACTGCCGAGAAGCATTCACACGAACAACATGAACTTTTCAACAACATTCCCACATTCTCCTAGAGCTTTTCTTCCTGCCGCTCGCACATGCGTGCACACACATACAGCGCTGCTGCCCAAAACAACAGAGGAATTATGACGGTAATTGTTAGACTGCCGAGAAGCATTCACACTAACAACATAAACTTTTCAACAACATTCCCACATTCTACTCGAGTTTTTCTTCCTGCCACTCGCACATGCATGCACACACTAGTAGCGCTGCTGCCCCAAACAACAGAGGAAGTATGACGGTAATTGTTAGACTGCCGAGAAACATTCACACGAACAACATAAACTTTTCAACAACATTCCCACATTCTACTCGAGCTTTTCTTCCTGCCACTCGCACATGCATGCACACACTAGTAGCGCTGCTGCCCCAAACAACAGAGGAAGTATGACGGTAATTGTTAGACTGCCGAGAAACATTCACACGAACAACATGAACTTTTCAACAACATTCCCACATTCTCCTAGAGCTTTTCTTCCTGCCACTCGCACATGCATGCACACACATATAGCGCTGCTGCCCAAAACAACAGAGGAATTATGACGTATTTGTTAGACTGCCGAGAAGCATTCACACGAACAACATAAACTTTTCAACAACAGTTCCGTAACTTTATATTTTTGGTAACAATTTTCCCATTGAAAATGAATGGACAATTTCAATGTTGCCCCCTAGTGGTGACAATTCATTTTTCATTAAACATTAACTGCGACATTCGGCTAAAATGGTTCAGGTTGTAGATTTGGTTGTCTCCCAAAAGTGATGATTGCGGGCTCAATCATCAGTCAGTGACTGGATAGCGGCACAAAACAGAACTCTCTGTATGCACTCTTTCTCTGACCAATCACAGCAGACTGGGCGTGCCTGGACGCGGGCCGTGGGTGGAATACATTAAAACAGAAAGTTTTCACAGGAATCACAAAACCCAAGGAAATCAAACTGAATAGGCGCTGAATCTGGAAGAACTAGAACAATTTCTGTGCTGGTTATTGTGTTTAGCTGCTCTATAGAAGTCCACAACTCAATACAAATGACCCAAAAATAATTAGCCTAAAAAAATGAAAAAAACATGATGATGATTTTTGTTTTTCTTCTGTCCTAAGAATAATTTAAGGAAGATTATACATTGGAGTGGAGTGTGGGACTGTTCAAAAAAACCTCAGCATTGACGAGAGGGTAAGTTGAACCTACCCCTAATTACCCTGTAAAACAAAATTCAACACTAAACACTGCACTTTTGAAGTTGTTTTTGCTACAGTGCATCTTTTCATTCCACCGAGACATGCTTCCTGTAAAATAACCGATAAATTGCACTTTTATTCAATCTTAATCTCTCTATCGTTTTGGAAAATTTGATGGATAAAAACAAGTGAGATGTGTTGCAAATAACAGTAAAGCCATGAAGGAAAGCCCAATATCAGTGACTTTGAAACAATTGTATCACATCCCCAATATATTACATAACAATCCACTGAGGTATTCCTGATGTGGCTTTTGTTTTTCATGCTTTTATAAAGCATGCTAAGTTTACGCCTATGAAGAAAAAAAAAAGCTGTGGGTATTTTTCAAATCTATATCAGGGGAATTGGACATTGACAGAAAAATGCCATCAGTTTTTTTTTTTTTTTTGCAACATCAGCCTGAGGGAGGGAAGGTTTGGAGATTGGGATTGTAAAAGCAGAAGACACCAAACGCAATGGTGGGCCTGCCTCTTTTTGATTGACAGGTACAGCATTACATGTATTCAGTTGTTTAGATTAGGATGCGACAATTTTTGCTGCAAATTGCGAGAGAAAGAGTGAAATTGGCCGATTCCGATCACATGGATTAACTGTAAATTTTTCCAATATATTTATGATGAGTCTTATTGGCCAGGGGTGACATGTAAGGCGGGAAATGTTAGGACAATTCAAATCCCCGGACTGCCTGGGGGTCTACCCTCAACTTCACTACATCCATAAACCTCTACCTCTTCGCCTCCTATCTGGCAGCTCTAAACACAGCACCCTTCTGCCAATATATTCACTATTTCTCCCAACCATCTCAGTCTGGCCTCTCTGACTTTATCTCCAAGGAGTCTAACATGTAAATGTCGCTTTGATGTACTCTAGTACTTGATCCTATCCATCCTGGTCACTCCCAATGAGAACCTCAGCATCCGCATCTCTGCTACCTCCAGTTCTGCTTCCTGTTTTTTTCCTCAGTGGCACTGTCTCAAAACCAAACAACATGGCTGGCATCACCACAGTTTTGTATACCTTTCCTTTCATTTTGGCGAGCTGTGAGTCGAATTAATTAAAACAAACCGTTTTCGTGGGAAGCACAAATCCAAGGAAATACAACTGGAATAGGTGCAGATTCTGGAAGATCTAGAAAGTTTTCTGTGCTGGTTATTGTGTGTAGCTGCTCTATAGGAGTCCACAACTCAATACAAAGGGCCGAAAAATTCACTGAGTGGAACACATTAAAACAGACCGTTTTTTGCAGGAAGCACGAAGTCCAAGGCAATATATCTGAATAGGTGCAGATTCTGGAAGAACTAGAAAGCTTTATGTGCTGGTTATTGTGTGTAGCTGCTCTATAGGAGTCCACAACAAAGGGCCGGGAAATGACCATGATAGGTCCCTTTTAATACTGTATGAAATTATTTTAACATTATTATAAAAATACATGAAATACACAAAACACTTAATAAGTTGCTTTATAAAAAAATAAAATGCATCGTACAAATAAAGGCTTGAAAGAACACCTTGCCTCCTCTGTGTCTTGTTATTGACAAAAACACAAACATGGCAGCTAGAGCAACACGGACACCACCTCAGGGTTTTGCCATGAGTTATTTCTTGAATTCAATTGTGCTTTTGACCTCCTTGTTTTCTTTTGACCACAGCTGCAAAATAACCCAAAATGGAGCCAAAGAAAGTTGCCAACATGTTGACAAAGAAGGTGAAAAAAAATACATATCAAGGCAACAATTGGTGTAAATATTAGCTTACGCTAACTGCAGTTAAGCTTCATAACCAACACTATTTTTTTTTTTTTTACAGTTGATTAGTAAAGCCAACGTACAACCGATGTTGCGCACCAACCTCCACATATCAAAATTCACATTTACATACACAAATCCAAACTATGAGTCCGCAGTCAGCGGAGGATTGTACATTCGTATTTTGGGATTCATTAGCAGCCAGAACACAGATGACTCACTGTGATCTGCTGACCTCTCATTTGTTTTTATCTTTTTTCCTTTATTCCACCTTGCATCACTACAGTGGTGCGCTTCATTATTATTCACCAGAACATGAGCAATACACCACACAGAGCATCCATAGGGGAACATATAAAGAGCGGAAAAACATCCAAAAAAAAACAAAGAAAACAAGCAAGTTCCTTTTTAAAAAACATACAACAATCACTTCTACCCTAGAAGCAACAACAACAAATAAGCAAATGACATGTTCTGAAATTGTTCTAAGAGAAAATAATGGCATCTGAGTGGGAAGATATTCATCTAGCAGGCATCGTATGAGCCCCTTCCCTCCGGCTATGACACACACTTACACAAATACTGTCACACTTGATAGTGTCCGTGTAGTGAATATCAATTATTGCTACTCTTTTTTCGGACCCACAAAATGTTAACACACAAACACGTTCTACCCATCCCACTCCATATTTCCACTTTAACAGTGTAATGAAAACACAGAGGAAAGGAATTATGCATGAAAAGTGCAAATAATGTTGGTGTGACGTGACTATAATTCACCTCGGCAGTGTTGGGAGTGATTCTATTAATAACAAAACAACAAAGTACAACATGGATGACTTTGCCGTAGTTAGTATATGAGGCTCACAGCTAACTGCTACATTTGAACATTTCGACTGCTGGTCGATAATGTTGGTACCAAATATCGCATAATAATCGATAATTATTAATCGAACATTTTTTTTTAGACCATTCATTCATTTTCTACCGCTTTTCCTCACGAGGGTCGCGGAGAGTGCTGGAGCCTATCCCAGCTGTCTATGAGCGAGAGGCGGGGTACACCCTGGACTGGTGGCCAGCCAATCACAGGGCACATATAGACAAACAACCATTCACACTCACATGGACAATTTGGAGTCGCCAATTAACCTAGCATGTTTTTTGGAATGTGGGAGGAAACCGGAGTCCCCAGAGAAAACCCATGCAAACATGCAAACTCCACACAGAGATGGCTGAGGGTGGAATTGAACCCTGGTCTCCTAGCTGTGAAGTCTGCGCGACCACCGTGCCGCCCTTTTTTAGACCACTTTTTCATGAATAATTATCATGAGAGGTGAGATTCACATTTGAACCACTACATCAGGGGTGACGAAAACTACGGCCCGGGGGCCACATGCGGCCCACCAAGCGTTTGAATCGGGCCCGCCAGTTGCTTTCTCAGTATTTCAAATTTTAACATTCAACAACTGGCAACATAACTTATACTAACTTACTTATACATAACTAAACTAAACTATAAAATCAAATTTCATAGTTTGCTGTGGTCTGAAAAAAAGTGCTCCTGAAAAAAGTGACATGAGAACATACAGCTGATATACAACAATATTTTTACAGATAAAATTACATAAATAATTCAATGTGGACTGTTCGAATTATAAGCCTAAAATAGCGTGTGTTAAATATATATTCTGGCTCCCCAGACAATTTTGTTAACTAAAAGTTTACCCACCCCTGAACTACATGGTACTCAGGTATAGCGTAATTTGTGTGAAACACATTAGCTTGACACAGAAGCCCATTTCAGCCATTTTAAAAAATTAATTATATGATATAATAATATCAGTACAACACATCAAATGAAAAAAACTTTCTCAAGTGTGTTTAACAATGTCAAGAACTTTTAAATACAATACATTCATCACGGAAACAATATGTTTGTGACATGTAATTCGTACTGTCTGTCAAACATTTGTAGCATTTCCTGAAATGCTGTTTTTTTTCTCACTTTGAATGATTGCATTTATTTTCCAGTGTAGCGAGCGACACCGTGTGTGCACGCGCATCATTTTGCGTTGTTTTGTTTGTATTTGCTTTGCCGACCAAATGCGTTTTATTTACATTGAACCATATAAATAAGTAAGCGTTAATGTGATATTCGACTATTTTGGGGCATCTGCAAGAATATTTAATAAGTTTTGATGACAGATATGAATTTATCCATATGTTTATGATAGTACCCGGTGGTATGTGTCTGCTGTAATTTTCTGTTCATTAATCATACATATTAATTATAATTAAAGCAGAATTTTTCTTCAACTATGACTAATGTGCTTTGAAGTCCATGTCAATATAATACCATTAAAACCTTCAATGACAAAAAAATAGATGGGGCTTTATTCAAAGGGTGCGACATCCCAACGCTCTATAAGGTAGCATCAGCCCTCATTAGCAGCATTCTTAATTGACTATAGTGACACGCAATCAATTACTGATACATGATATGACGCCATCACATCAAACTTAATTACCCACATCAGCACAAGGCTCACTGCCCCTCGTATCGACGCCGCGGTGAGCCTCCACACTCCCGACTGGATTCATTATTAGAAGCTCTCGCACTGAATTGAGAGGCCGCATATGCCTGTTGCTATGCATGCATGGAAGTTCAGAACCATGGACAGCAACATGGAGATTTCAATCAGTGTTTCCACTACAAATCAGTACTGAGTCACATGATATTTACCTTGTGGGTAGGGTATTTTGATTCAGAGCTTTTGTACACGGCTAAGCTTTAAGATCAAAGGTTAAAGGAACAGACACAAAAAAAATTTGAGCTGATGTTGTGTGTTTTGCTAATGTAGAGTAAAGTTCAAAGGTCAAAAATCTATCTTGTACAAACCCCATTGAGTGATACCTCAAATTAAAAGTATTAATGTAGTCTTTCTATACCCGCCCTTACTTAGGCAACATAGCTTACTATGATAGCACAATTGCCAAAAAATAATAATTTTCCTGCTCGAAAAAGCCAACCCATCTCCACCACTTAGTCTACAGAAAAAAATGTAAAAAAAATGTCGGTAACTCTCAATCTTTGTGAAACATGGGATTGGGACACCACAGACAGATTACAGTCAGAGATTCCTTTAATCATCTAAATTATACGTATATGTGTGTGTTTATAGAATGCACACAACATAACAGACAAGTCAGTATCTGTCGCCTTCCTTCTTCTTAATAAGCAGTGTGCCGATGGCTGATGAGGCGTTCAGGCACAATGCCTGTTTAAGAAGGCGAGGAACACTACTAAATTCCAAAAAGAAGGCATAGCAAAGTACAAAGGAAACAACTGTAAGAATAGGATTGTAATGCAAAAGTACTGTATATAATGTTAGAATATTTCTTGATTTGGTTTGCATATGTTTTGGCTTTGGTCTGACTTTTTGGAATGAACTAATGACTAAAACCAAGGTTCCAACATATGTCTTCTAATGATGACGTAATGACTGAAGCACACAATTTGATGGCCATAAACTACACACAGGCTGGACATGCTGGTAAAGATTAAGTACAATTACAAGCTTTTTTTTTTTTTTTTAAAGATTGTAAAACGTGATGACCCCTCTCCCCGGGGATCCATGTTAACGTCAGATTATCTGGTGGTTGTGTGTCCCCCAAGCACCGTGATCCTAAATGTGATGCTCTTTCACAACTTTATCTGCAACCCTCCAGGGATGTTATTTACGAGCTAACCTTGCACTCTGACTCCTGGAGAGGTCAAACACGTCCGTCAGTCTGTCTCCCTCTGTGGGGTGTTAAGCGCAACAATGGCTGTGCCACACATGACCTTTGACTTTGTTTTTGTCTTGTGTGTCCACTGATTTGACTCAATTAGTCTGTTGAGAAGTGACTTGTTTTTAATATAAAATATATATTATCACATATCCATCATAACGTATATGCAAGGTAGATTTATCAACACTGAGGAGGCTTTATTTTGTATAGTTTGGTTTATCCATCCGTTTTCTATGCCGCTTATTCTCATTAGGGTCACAGGAGTATGCTGGAGCAATGCTGGAGCCTATCACAGATGACTTTACACCCGGAGAAAACCCACGCATGCACGGTGAGAACATGCAAACTCCACACAGAAATGGCCGAGGGTGGAATTGAACTCAGGTCTACTAGCTTAATGGCCTATGCGCTAACCACTCCATCGCCACACAGCCTTGTTCAATTAATATAACACATACAAATAAAACAAAGACCAAAAAAAATGCAAAGTGCAACTGGAAATTGTCTAAATGTGCGAGTGTGAATGGTGTGTTGAATAAAGAGTTGAATAAAGTAGTTGAAAACAAGACAAACGTCAAACAAGCAGTTGTTATTCATTCATTCATTTTCTACCGCTTATCCTCACGAGGGTCACGGCGGGTGCTGGAGCCTATCCCAGCTGTCTTCGGGCGAGAGAGGCGGGGTTACACCCTGGACTGGTGGCCAGCCAATCACAGGGCACATATAGACAAACAACCATTCACACTCACATTCATACCTATGGACAATTTGGAGTCGCCAATTAACTTAACATTTTTGGTTCACTCATTCATTCATTCATTCATTTTCTACCGCTTTTTCCTCACGAGGGTCGCGTGGGTGCTGGAGCCTATCCCAGCTGTCTTGGGGCGAGAGACGGGGTACACCAACCAATCACAGGGCACATATAGACAAACCATTCACACTCATATTCATACAATTTGGAGTCGCCAATTAACCAAACATTTTGGTTCATGTTTAAGGTTAAAAATAAGTTTTGAAAAAACTCTGTAAAAATATATGCTAAAAATACCTAATGGTATACAATATTGCTTTTATGCTACATAAATAATCTGATATATTGTATACACACATGCAGTTCCATCAAATTACCTTAATCACGTGACAGGCACGGTCGCAGTATTAAGCACCCAATGTGTGCAAAAACACGCCCCCTTACTACACAAACCACACCCCCTTTAGCCCCCCACTTCCTGCTTTCCCATTTGCTCGCGGCAGGCGCTAGTTATATGCAAATGAGATGATGGGTGGCCGGGGTCTGTTAGTAAAACTGACGTCACAAGGGAAGAAGAGGGAAAGGGAGAGAGGAGAGTAAGAGGGAGGGGGTAGAGGAAAGGGGAGGGGCCGACTCCAAAAGAGAGAGAGAGAGAGAGAGAGTGAGAGAGAGAGAGAGACAGAGAAAGAGAGAGAGAGAGAGCGCCGAGCCCCGCCGGCGGCCCATTGAGGAAAGATGGCCACAGTCAGTGCAAACGGAGTGCAGCAGGAGAATGGATTCAGCACCACGAACAGCGGCGGCAGGATGAACGGGCTCAGCCTCGGCCAGAACACCATCCCCATGAAGGACCACGACGCCATCAAGCTCTTCATCGGCCAGATCCCCCGCAACCTGGAGGAAAAGGACCTGAAACCGCTCTTTGAGGAATTTGGCAAGATATACGAACTCACGGTACTGAAAGACAGGTTTACCGGGATGCATAAAGGTTGGTTGGGGCTTTTTAATTATTCTTTCTCATCTTTATAAGTGTGCAAAAGAGGCAGGATTAACATGAAACAGTGACCTATTTTTGTGTTTTTGGGACCGGAGGGGGGCCGGACCTAACTATTTTAACACGTGGATGTGTTCCGCGCCTGTTAATTGCATGAGCGCATCCACGTGAAGACAGCTACTACACGCCTTTGTGCATGCATGCATGTGTGTGTGTGTGTGTGTGTGTGTGTGTGTGTGTGTTTACATTGACAATCATGAGCGTGGAAGGGGGCGGGACGCTGCTGCAGCTTCACAACAATTTTTTTTCCTCCCCTCTACACACGCACGCCACACACAATGTTCCAAAATGGATGTTTTGGCATTCATGTTTCACCTTTTAGGATGCGTTCAAGTGTCATCCGGTACTTTTTACAATGTAAAAACAACACATTTTGTGTGCACTTTTGTTTTACGTCCACTATATGATATTTTTGTTATGGGACATATCCATGAAGTCATTATTTGGGTATCTTTCATGACATATTAGTTGATGTAAATCAATATTTCCAACCTGCTGGTATTAAATAAATATCTTATTTTCAGATTACTATCTTAGATTTGACAAAAATGTTCCAAAATGGATGTTTTGGCATTCATGTTTCACCTATTAGGATGCGTTCAAGTGTCATACGGTACTTTTTATAATGTAAAAACAACACATTTAGTGTTTTTTTTGGTTTTACGTCCACTATATGATATTTTTTGTCATGGGACATATTCATAAAGTCATTATTTGGGTATCTTTCATGACATATTAGTTGATGTAAATCAATATTTCCAACCTGTTGGTATTAAATAAATATCTTATTTTCAGATTACTATCTTAGATTTGACAAAAATGTTCCAAAATGGATGTTTTGGCATTCATGTTTCACCTATTAGGATGCGTTCAAGTGTCATCCGGTACTTTTTATAATGTAAAAACAACACATTTAGTGTTTTTTTTTGTTTTACGTCCACTATATGATATTTTTGTCATGGGACATATCCATAAAGTAATTATTTGGGTATCTTTCATGACATATTAGTTGATATGAATCAATATTTCCAACCTGCTGGTATTAAATAAATATCTTATTTTCAGATTACTATCTTAGATTTGACAAAAATGTTCCAAAATGGATGTTTTGGCATTCATGTTTCACCTTTTAGGATGCGTTCAAGTGTCATCCGGTACTTTTTACAATGTAAAAACAACACATTTTGTGTGCATTTTTGTTTTAAGTCCACTATATGATATTTTTGTTATGGGACATATCCATAAAGTAATTATTTGGGTATCTTTCATGACATATTAGTTGATGTAAATCAATATTTCCAACCTGCTGGTATTAAATAAATATCTTATTTTCAGATTACTATCTTAGATTTGACAAAAATGTTCCAAAATGGATGTTTTGGCATTCATGTTTCACCTATTAGGATGCGTTCAAGTGTCATACGGTACTTTTTATTTCATTTTGTGTGCACTTTTGTTTTACGTCCACTTTGTGATATTTTTTGTCATGGGACATATCCATAAAATCATTATTTGGGTATCTTTCATGACATATTAGTTGATATGAATCAATATTTCCAACCTGCTGGTATTAAATAAATATCTTATTTCCAGATTACTATCTTAGATTTGACAAAAATGTTCCAAAATGGATGTTTTGGCATTCATGTTTCACCTATTAGGATGCGTTCAAGTGTCATACGGTACTTTTTACAATGTAAAAACAACACATTTAGTGTTTTTTTGTTGTTTTACGTCCACTATATGATATTTTTGTCATGGGACATATCCATAAAGTCCATAAATTATTTGGGTATCTTTCATGACATATTAGTTGATGTAAATCAATATTTCCAACCTGCTGCATTAAAATAAATATCTTATTTTCAGATTACAATCTTAGATTTGACAAAAAGCTTCTAAAATATACTTCTAAAGAGCGTACCGAGAACCGTCTCTTCAACCGGACGACAGCATTCACACTTAAAACAAACAAAGCGTACCAGCACAGCAAACACACCAGAGTTCGTTTTAACAGAACCACACAAGTGTGAACGCACCCTTGAACGCACCCTTGTGTGTGTGTGTGACGTACACGGCAGCTGCACGGTATTGTAGTGGTGCTGCATGGGCGGGCTGCAGTCAGGAAGTAGGAGAGCATTCAGGACGATTATTATAATAATAATAATAATAATAATAATAAAAGAGGCTCTCTGCTATCCGGTGTAAGTGTGTTCTCCTTACTCCTCATTGCCCCCCCGCCCCCCCATCCCACTCCCCATCCCTGCAATGCCACCCTCGACCAAGACATCAGTAATCACCTTGCAATTATGGCGACAAGCTGCTGATTACAAGAGATCGATCACTTCTTAATGATAGTTATAAGCAAAGAGTGAGGATGAGAGACTTGTTTTTTTTTTCAAGGCACAAAGAGCCATTAAGTCCAAAGTCCATTAGGCGGAACTTTAATTGCTTTCTGCACGCTCCCCCCCCCCCCCTCTATACGTTTAAGGCACGCACCATGTATAGTCACACATGAGGGTTCATCTTTTGTTGCAAGACATCATTTTTGCATTTTCAATTTAATTTATAACATTATTGTTTTTTTTTCCTTGATTAGAAAATAATAATATGTAAAGGAAATTAAACTATCAGTAACAACTGGTGAGATGGAAGGCCTTCTCATCTGTTTCTTCCTACTGCTTTTTGTACATGTATTATAAACATGTGATGTACTTCAATGTAACTTGCTGAGCATAGAATGAAATAATAATAATAAATGTTATTTGTATAGCGCTTTTCAGAGTACTCAAGGACAAAAAATAAATAAAAATAGAGTTGAGTAAGAACAGAGTAAAAGATGCATTAAAATACAATATCCAAACATTCATTCAGAGCTAAAGACAAGGCTAAAAAACAGGGCGGGGCGCGGCAGTCGGGTATAAAAAGTTATATATTAAAAACTGATAATAAACTAAAACTAAATAAACTAAACCAGTCAAATGAGTATTTATTTTCAAGCTTTTCCAACCAGTAAAACTGCAGCAAATATGATTTTTACATGAATATGCATGGAGTATGAATGTCATTATTCCATCCATCTATTTTCTTTTTTCATTTTCTATTTAAAATTAAAAATAAAATTAAAATTAAAATTAAAATTAAAATTAAAATTAAAATTAAAATTAAAATTAAAATTAAAATTAAAATTAAAATTAAAATTAAAATTAAAATTAAAATTAAAATTAAAATTAAAATTAAAATTCATTCATTTTCTACTGCTTTTCCTGCACACTAACCACTTGACCAACGAGTTAATTAAAATTAAAATTAAAATTAAAATTAAAATTAAAATTAAAATTAAAATTAAAATTAAAATTAAAATTAAAATTAAAATTAAAATTAAAATTAAAATTAAAATTAAAATTAAAATTAAAATTAAAATTAAAATTAAAATTAAAATTAAAATTAAACACTTAAATTATATTAAGAAAGCAGGAAGTGTACAAATGTAACAGTTACTGATTGTAAAAGTACCAGATGGAGGGGTAGGATTTAATAAGCTTAGCTTCTTCCTACTCCTTTTGGACATGTGGAACTGTGAACTGATTATGGGATGCACTCAATTATAATCTGATGCATGTTCAAATGAAATAAAGGTAAAGTAAAAGTAAAGTAAAAGTAAAGGGACCCCATAGGTCTACAGGTTAGTCAAGTCATGTCATGGAAATTTATATAGCGCTAATTCAGGTCGCTGTTCACTTCGGTCTCGAACCGTGCTCTTCATGCATCAAAGAAGACCAGCTAAACCTCTTTAGCGACGGAGGCAAGGAAGTAACCTCAAACAAGAACTAAGCTTTTTTTACATTTTCTACAAGTGGTCGTTCTTTTGCCTGACAACAGGTTGTGTCTGTCCCTGAGCGGGGAGAGGGGCCCCACCCCCCACCCTTGGGGGCTGCTGATTCACTTCACCTGCTTTGGTTTTCCTTAATGAGACTAATCCCATTTCTTTGCTCTTGTTGCTTCCTGCAGCCATCACATGACACTGCAGCAGGGACATGCTTTACATGAGCAAAAAAAAAAAAAAAAAACTCATCCCTGTAATGCATTGGTCAAATCTTATTAAAAGTAAAGTGACTTTGAATGTCAAACGCATATATGCATCAGAGCGGCTTGGGGCAGGCGGAACCGGCGGAATCCTGGAACAGGATTATCCATCTTTCCGAGTCAGACCACCTCCTTCTGTGTTGACATTCAGAGGATGGTCGAGAGGACAGGCGTAAACAACGGCAACATGGAGGATATTGTTTTTAATCGATCACGACGGGGAAAAGAGGTTGAGCGCCGGCGGCTGGTTGGCCGGTGGAACAGGTGGTGTGGGGAGGTGGGGGGTGGTGTTTTGAGGAAGGTGGGGGCCCGGGACGGATTGTTCAAGGCTGCTTCAGCTGAGCTCATCGCAGCCAGCGCTCTACTCGCTACGATCAATAAGATCATGAACTGTAGCCGTTGACTTACATATCATACATAATTTGACTGGCTGTGATAACTGGGGGGAGGATTGAGAATTTAATGCTTGCGCGAGGAACCATATTTGGTAACGTGGATCATGTGATATCTACCAGCCAATCATCATTTATAATCTAATAAAGAAAACCAGTATGAGACTATTATACTGGTATAATTTAACATAATTCAGTTAAATAAAAGGCCTAACAGTGACAATAAGAAAACACATTATTAGTCACAATAATTTTTTTTATTTTCTAGTTTGGTGATTAAAACAAAAATATAATATTGCTGTACATAAAAGTTTATTTCCCTTCTATGGTTTGTTATTTTTTTTAATTTTTATAATAATACATTTTTTTAATTGAATAAACACAATAATAGCATTCAACCAGCCAAGGGTATACCCCGCCTCTTGCTCCAAGCCAGCTGGGATAGGCTCCAGCACCCCCCCGTGTGAGGAAAAGCGGTAGAAAATAATTTTAATTTTAATTTTAATTTTAATTTTAATTTTAATTTTAATTTTAATTTTAATTTTAATTTTAATTTTAATTTTAATTTTAATTTTAATTTTAATTTTAATTTTAATTTTAATTTTAATTTTGTACTCCGGTTTCCTCCCACATTCCAAAAACATGCTAGGTTAATTAGCGACTCCAAATTGTCCATAGGTATGAATGTGAGTGTGAATGGTTGTTTGTCTATATGTGCCCTGTGATTGGCTGGCGACTAGTACCCTTACCTCGCCTCTCGCCCATAGATAGCTGGGATAGGCTCCAGCACCATGTGAGAAAAAGCGGTAGAATTTTAATTTTAATTTTAATTTTAATTTTAATTTTAATTTTAATTTTAATTTTAATTTTAATTTTAATTTTAATTTTAATTTTAATTTTAATTTTAATTTTAATTTTAATTTTAATTTTAATTTTAATTTTAATTTTGAGGGTCTCACTCAATCCATTCCATAGTTTGATTCCACACCTACCTAATGTCGTGTCCACGGACGTGTCTGTTTATTTACCAGCGGTTGTAAAACAATATTATTGTCAGGTAGCTGCAAACAGCCCACAGTCGTCATGCGGGGGTGGAAGGGAAGGTTGACTTGACAGTCTGTGTGCGAGGTGCAGCCAGGTTGCGCTGTTTAACATCCATCATTTTGGCCGTGCACTACATTATCATAACACTTAGTGTCAGCGCCAGGAGCCTGCACGCCGCTCAGACATGCTGACTGATGGCGGGGGGGGCAAATACTTCGTTTGAGTAGCGTTATTTATCAATCCGTCTAGGATCGCTGGGAGGAGACGAGCCGCACAGCAAAGGAGGAGCAGATAGAAGGAGTTTTTGTGTCCTCATCCATTGTGCGCTCGTATCATAGGGAGGGTCCATTGTAGGCTATTAATAGAAAAGGACATGAAACCCTGACATTAATACAAAAATCTCCTTTCATATGTGACATGGAATTGCTCGGTGGAAGTTTCAGAGAGTGACAGACTCACGTTAAAGCACCGGCGTGTTGATTGACAGGTCATGTATGTTGCGGTCGTGTGAACTGTGTTTGAACCAGACTGCTAGAGTTAGCGCATGGAACAGCTTGTTCTTGACGGATGGATGTACAGATGCTCCGCAGGCGACGCAAACGTCTGGATCTCAGCGGTCACGACAGCTTCAGTGCCATTTTTAGACGCACTATACACAGTATGGACTGTATATGCAGATATATTTAACATAATCTTCATTTTGAACTTGTTAGTCGTACCTGAAATGGGAATTCCATGGTTGTAATTGTTACATTATTGAGGTATAATGATGAAACCTGACAGGAATATTATGGGTTTTTTTTTTGAGAGGCACTGATATTAGCTGTATTTGCATTCTGCATACGATTTGCAATGGTGATGTGCTGTTTGAAAAACACAGACACAATTTCTCCTACATAGATAATAGTGCTGAAGTCCATTCACATTGGAGTTAGTTAGCATGGAAAATACCTTCCATCTGGTACTTTTACAATCAGTAAATGTTACATTTGCTCACTTCCTGCTTTCTTAATTTAATTTTAATTTTAATTTTAATTTTAATTTTAATTTTAATTTTAATTTTAATTTTAATTTTAATTTTAATTTTAATTTTAATTTTAATTTTAATTTTAATTTTAATTTTAATTTTAATTTTAATTTTAATTTTAATTTTAATTTTAATTTTAATTTTAATTTTAATTTTATCGGAATTCCATGGTTGTAATTGTTACATTATTGAGGTATAATGATGAAACCTGACAGGAATATTATGTTTTTTGTTTTTTTTTGAGAGGCACTGACATTAACTGTATTTGCATTCTGCATACGATTTGCAATGGTGATGTGCTGTTTGAAAAACACAGACACAATTTCTCCTACATAGATAATAGTGCTGAAGTCCATTCACATTGGATTTAGTTAGCATGGAAAATATCTTGAACCACTCCGGTTTTAGCTTCTAACACAAAGTAGCTGCAAAGCATGACGTTAAACTATAATTATGGAGGCCAAATTATTCCATGTGAATAAAATGTTAACTTAATTATGTTGTGATATCAAAAAATCATGTGGTGTCCAATCATCATGATTGTTATCACTGACATATTTTGCTCAGCGCAAGGTTTTATTTGCTACTACTTTTCATTTTTGATTGATTTTAGGTTGTGACAGTGATTTGACTGATTAGGACTGGTCGTCAACTTTACATTTTGACTTGTCAGCATCTTCGTTACATACATAGTATATCCCAAAAGTCCCCCCTTACATTTCTCAAACTCACATTTGTGATATACTGTAGGTGGCACCTAACAAAATGGCTCTGTGTCTTTTTCCAAGTCTGTTGCTTGGCAGAATTTGTGGGGCAGAATCATTCATTCATTCATTTTCTACCGCTTTTCCAGCTGTGAAATAATATCCCAGCTGTCTTTGGGCGTGAGGTGGGGTACACCCTGGACTGGTCGCTAGCCAATCACAGGGCACATATAGACAAACAACCATTCACACTCACATTCATACCTATGGACAATTTGGAGTAGCCAATGTTTGATGGAGCATGTTTTTGGAATGTGGGAGGAAACCGGAGTACCCGGAGAACATGCAAACTCCACACAGAGATGGCCGAGGGTGGAATTGAACCCTGGTCTCCTAGCTGTGAGGTCTGCGCAATAACCACTAGACCACCGTGCCGCCCCGGGACAGAATCAATTGTAAAATAAAATACGGGCATATGGTCGCCACATTTGCTTTGCTGAGCCATCACAAGCTAAGACAGGAACAAATCTGCTGCAAAAATGTCCCTTCCAAGCACTGAAGTCATTTACGGACCAGTTTCTCCCGAAGACCATCAGTTGAATACCTCAGCCATATAAAATACATGTTCTCATAGCTCCCATAAGCAGACAATTTGCATCAATTATTAAAGTTTCCAATGTAATGAGATGTTGAGTTTGGCTGATATAAATGTACAAAGGCTCAGAATGAAGGATAAACAGTCACGCCGGTTGAAAAGAGGAAGTGGTGGCTTCCTGTGATGAGCAGGTTAAGTGGGGTGGTCGTGAAAAAAGACAATTTACTATTCCATAATTTCAGCGATGTCCAACAATTACATTTAAATGAAAAAGTAAAGTGCTTCCAACCCATTTTGTTGATTACTTTTCCAAACTTCCTTCCCTGACAGCTCGTTTTCTGAATGGAAAAAATACTTGGAGCACACAATGACACACATGCAAGCATTAAGAGTGATTGTGTTTTTCCTTTAAAGACACCAGCTGGCCTTAATTGGAAGGATTGTCAAACAAAATTTGGGTAAAATGTTGAATTGATTAGCTTAGAAAGTGATGAATCGAGCAATTGGCTTTCCTTCAACCGAGTGGTCCTCAAATGATGGAAATGAAGGCACCAAAATCTCTGGACTGATAGCCAATCACAGGGCTGCCGAGGTGCTACAGTGCTGCCTGAGGAGCACGAGAGCCCAGAGAGAGGCCGACGTCATTGCAGCTCCCTCAGGCAGATGCAGTGCATTATGGGAAAACTTTAAAAGATTTGTTATTTTTTCCATTGTAAACTCATATCGGTACATTCGTTCATTTTCTAGTGCTTATCCTCACAAGGGTCGCGGGGGGGGGGGTGCTGGAGCCTATCCCAGCTGTCTTCGTGCAAGAGGGGTACACTCTGGACTGATCACCAGCCAATCACAAGGCTGCCGAGGTGCTACAGTGCTGCCTGAGGAGCACGAGAGCCCAGAGAGAGGCTGACGTCATTGCAGCTCCCTCAGGCAGATGCAATACATTATGGGAAAACTTTAAAAGATTTTTTTTTTCCATTATAAACTCATATTGGTACATTCGTTCATTTTCTAGTGCTTAGTCTCACAAGGGTCGGGGGGGGGGGGGGTGGTGCTGTAGCCTATCCCAGCTGTCTTCGGGCGAGAGGCGGAGTGCACCCTGAACTGATCGCCAGCCAATTACAAGGCTGCCGAGATGCTACAGTGATGCCTGAGGAGCATGACAGCCTAGAGGGAGGCTGACGTCATTGCAGCTCCCTCAGGCAGATGCAATGCATTATGGGAAAACTTTTGTTATTTTTCCATTGTAAACTCATATTGGTACATTAGTTCATTTTCTACCGCCAGCCAATCACAGGACACATATAGACAAACAACCATTCACACTCACATTCATACCTATGGACAATTAACCTAGCATGTTTTTGGAATGTGGGAGGAAACCGGAGTATCCGGAAAAATCCCCATGCATGCACGGGGAGAACATGCAAACTTCACACAGAGATGGTCGAGGGTGGAATTGAACTCTGGTCTCCAAGCTGTGAGTCATGCACGCTAACCACTCGTCCACCATGCAGCCTATTTACTATTTATTTTTTTACTTTATTTCTGAGTATACAGTATTTTGTGGAGGTACTGTACAAATGTATAGCTACGTGAACACAATCGTTTGAATCCTGGTGCGCACCAAACAAGTTAACCCTTGTGCTAATGCTAATCAGGGAATCACCTCATGGATCTGACACATGTTATTGTTCGGATATGATGGGAATATTTATAGGAATATTTGTTATTCCTAGGCTGAGTTCCCACGTGTCCTTTGGTTGTAACCTCTCTTTGCTCTCCCAATCATCTTATTATTGCAAGTGTTTGTCAAAGCAAACTACATGTGACATAAAAGCGCACTGGGACTCACATCCTCCCCGTGCTCCGACACTCCCTCCGGAGGCCTCACAGTCTTGTAATGTCAGGGAAGATGACGAGTGTATCCCTCCCCCCCCCTGGGGGCTCCCAAACTTTTCCGCTTTTGCTAGTACGGCATGCCGTTTCATCAGCGTCGTGGAGGTGATTTTTCCTCCTGACTAAGTGCCTGCTAGCGGGTGAAGGTTGTCGTGAAAGGGAGCGCTCTTGGCCGGGAGCCAGTTGCTCGGCTTCAGGGGGTGACTATACGCCGTGAGCCGGGCTATCATCACTATGCGTGTGTTGTGCTCCGTCTTCTCCCGTGGGAATCCTTGGCAGCGGTTGTGACATGTAGTAATGGGAAATTATGCTGCACGGTGCAAAACCTAAGCTGAATGGGGTCACCCACTGTCAGCTGTGCACCCACAAAGACAACCCTGTGACGGGAAGCTGCCGCACGTTTGTTTGTTGCTCTTTTGTTTATCCATACATTTTTACTTACTGCCTGGATCTTTTCCCGGGAAGAAATCTCCAGGGATCTAAGTTTCATCTTATAGTTGTTGTTTATTTTTTTTTTCATATATAATGACTCATGCGTTTCAAACAAGATAGAAACAAAGGGCAGAGCTATAAATAAAACCCATGCAAGACTTCTGATATGACTAACAGGGTCAAAATGAACTTAGCTGGAGAAATAGTCACTATGCTTCTAATTTGCACCGCTCTGTCAACCTATGGCTGTGAATATTCTCATTCATCCACATCATTGTGTTCTCAGGGCTTTCAATCCATCGCAACTGGACGGTTCGGGCTGTCTTAGAAAATGTTATGTGTAAAATCCAGTGTATTTATAAGGAGGAAGGAACATTACATTCAGATTTATCATAGTCATGGATAAACATGAAAACAACGTGCCTTGTTTATTTGATAGAGGCTAAATGATTTAGTCTTTTTCTGATGAAAGGACAGCATTGGATATGGGATAAAAAGTGGCACCGCAGACACCCCCCGTTCTGTTCATGGGTGGTTTCTCAACCTTAACGTAGATGCCTTCCAAACCATCTGTCTTTGTTGTCCAGAATGTGTACATTTTTCTCCTCAAAAGAGTTCTGTTTCTCTTTGAGACAGCCGAGTCTTGACCTGAAATGTTATGATATGTGGCTGCTCAGTAGCTGCTTGCCCCCCCCCCCCCCCCCAAAAAACACTCTCTTCCTCAGTGCATACACCAGCATACACCAGATTGTATGCTTTGATAAAACCTAAAAGCCCAGCCCAGAGGGAGGCTGATGTCATTGCAGCTCCCTCAGGCAGATGTGATGCATTATGGTAAAACTTTAAAATATTTGTTATTTTTTCCAATGTAAACTCATATTGGTACATTCGTTCATTTTCTACCGCCAGCCAATCACAGGGCACATATAATAGACAAACAACCATTCACACTCACATTCATACTTATGGACAATTTGGAGTCGCTAATTAACCTAGCATGTTTTTGGAATGTGGGAGGAAACCGGAGTACCCGGAGAAAACCCACGCATGCACGGGGAGAACATGCAAACTCCACACAGAGATCTCCGAAGGTGGAATCTAACTCACACTCTCCTAGCTGTGTGGCCTGCGCGCTAACCACTCGAACACCGTGCAGCCCCATTACGACTACAGTAGTGAAAAATGTGTCCTGTAGTATACAGCTATGAGTATATGCATCAATCATGTAATTGTATAGAACTACTTTCACATAGTTTTATGGCAGGGGTCTCAAACACACGGCCCGCGGGCCAAATGTGGCCCGCAGGACACATCTGTTGTTAACCTAGCATGTTTGCCAATCCCAATCGGATTGGGGAAAGGAATATTCCACCCCTGGGAATCCGATTATATATTCATTGGGAATGAGGTGTATAGAAAGGTTTGAGCAAATAAACCGAATGCAATTGGAATATTTGAGTCCATGTATACGTGGCTAAGGTTGAATTTGATCACACCCACATGTACAAGAAGTCTGCATAAAAAAATAAGTTAATTCTTTTGTTATGAATAATTACTTAACATTATTTATGTCATATTTTCAGATTAATTGTGTTGACATTATTTTCTATGGGAAAAAAAACTAGTTTCGGTTTGTGACTGACCTTTTTGGAACAAAGTGATAACGAAAACCGAGGTATCACCTCACATATGAAATCGAACTTTGATGGGATGCGGAGGTAGGAAAAATGGCGGTAAAAATGTGGTGGTACTTGGTGTCGAAATACCTCAAATACTACAGTTTCTTTGACATTTTGGCCACTCATCCTGCATTACTGCTCACAACACAACAAATGATATGCTATATACATATGTAATGTATTAAGAATATTAAAAATATGATTTTTTTTTTTTTACATGCAGGAATCGCATCTTTGCAGGTTATACTTTAAAAATTGTCAAGTACTGTATAGAGGAATGACATCTTCCTTCTATCTGCAGGATGTGCCTTTCTTACATACTGTGCCAGAGAATCAGCACTGAAAGCCCAGAGCGCCCTCCATGAACAGAAGACCCTGCCAGGGGTAAGTGTGTCCCCTTTTATCACCTCTTCATCTAAACGCTGAACCTCCCCCTTAAGTCCCCCGCGGTTGGACATGTTGTCATGGCAACCTTCAGACACATCATCCTGTCACCTCCACACACATAAGTGGGAGTGGCCTATCTCACCTCGCGGTGTGTATTTTTACACAAGCGTTCCTTCATAAGAGCCGTCCTTCCTTTCGTCCTCACTGGCAATATGGCAGACACTAATTGCCTTGAGGAATCCCTCTCTCATTATCACATATAATCAAACAGTAAGTATAAACAATTATTTTAACCATGTATATCGCCATCTGCTGTTTTTTGTTCCAAATCTCGGCTGGATTGGTTGTTGTTTCCCGTACCTCCCACCCCCTTCGCCAAAGGCAAACAGGAAGAGGATAACTTTTTCAATTCAAGTAATGGCTTTCTACAAAACGGTTCAGGTATAAAAAAAAAAAAAAAAAAAAAAAAAAAAAAAAACATGCCGAGTAGTGGCCCCTTAAAGCCGCCCCAGGAGGAGGCCCTCGATGTGGGATGAGGCGTGAGCTTCTGAGTGGGACTGGCTCTCTCTCACATCAGGAGGAATTATCGAGGTGTGATTGAATTACGCCCCCCGGGTGCTAAAGGAGATGCCCCCCCCCCTTCTTCTCCTCTACTTCCCAAGACACCTCTTCTCTGAGGTTTTAATCAGAGCCGCAAGATCTTAAACCCCCAGAGTGCTGCAGAAGTTCAAGACCCAAAGAGAATTGTGTGCAAAGACAGAGGCCAGAGGTGCTTGATGGACTAGGGGCTTTACTCTGCCCCCTTTTTTTTTTTTGGGTTAATCACATGTTTGCACTTCATTGCATATCATAGGTACTTCCGTGCGATGCCCGCCTCGCTGCGTGTCGCGGCGTCGTAATGACATGATTGTCATGATGGTTTCCTGTCTTTATTGGCCTCATGACGGGACATTCTTGTTTGTCTTCTATCTGGAAAGAGGTTAATGGCGTGCTCTGCCGGCTTTTGGGTAAACATTGGCCCCCATACAGAGCTCAGAGAGGGGTCAGTCCTGCAATCTCGAGCGGGCTTAATAAAGATGTCCCGTCATTGTCGATGTGTGTGTGTGCAAAAAAAATATGTCTATAAGAATGGAGGACAAGAAGACTTCTAGACGTGCCTGATTGTTATTGTCATGCCCTGATGCTTGGAAATGCTCGGTGCTTCAGTGGTTTCTCCTTACCGAGCGTGATTGAGTCCACTTCTATGCGTGTGTCTCTGTGGTTGTCAGGCAACACAATAGTGCTTTTTTTTTCCCTGCGCCTGTCATTTAATGTTTTATGAAATGAAAATAACCAGCAATGCGTTGCTTTCTGGTTGGGTTGTCTGCCATGGAGGTTGAAGTCATTTTACCGACTGTACAAGTCTGCATTTTTCCCTTTGTGCTGCTCTTTATGAATAACAATAACAATCATATTCTGTCATGAAAGCAATTATTTTGGGATTCGATTTATTATATAGGCTGCACGGTGGTTGAGTGGTTAGCGCACTGGCCACACAGCTAGGAGCCCCGGGTTCAATCCTGCCACTCCGGTTTCACTCCCACATTCCAAAAACATGCTAGGTTAATTGGCGACTCCAAATTGTCCATAGGTATGAATGCGAGTGTGAATGGTTGTTTGTCTGTATGTGCCCTGTGATTGGCTGGCCACCAGTCTAGGGTGTACCCCGCCTCTCGCCCAAAGACAGCTGGCATAGGCTCCAGCACCCCCGCGACCCTTGTGAAGAAAAAGCGGTAGAAAATGAATGAAATGAATGAATTTATTATATAGGCTCCACGGTGGACGAGTGGTTAGCGCACTGGCCACACAGCTAGGAGCCCCGGGTTCAATTCCGCCACTCCGGTTTCACTCCCACATTCCAAAAACATGCTAGGTTAATTGGCGACTCCAAATTGTCCATAGGTATGAATGTGAGTGTGAATGGTTGTTTGTCTATATGTGCCCTGTGATTGGCTGGCCACCAGTCCAGGGTGTACCCCGCCTCTCGCCTGAAGACAGCTGGGATAGGCTCCAGCACCCGCCGTCACAGTCGTGAGGATAAAAAATGAATGAATGAATTATTAGCTTAGTTATCAATGAAATCTAGTGGCAGGAAGTGTATTTGTCACCTAGGCTTACCTGGCCACACGTATCAAAAAAAATAAACAGTAATGATATTAAAAAATATCTATATTTATATCTATACTATATAAGAGGGTTTTGAACCGGGGTCTACACTCCACCACTGGTCGGCAGCCAATCACAGGGCTACCAAAGTGCTACAATGCTGCCTGAGGAGCATGAGAAACCGGAGGGAGGCTGATGTCATTGCAGCTCCCTCAGGCAGATGCAATGCATTATGGGAAAACTTGAAAAGATTAAGATTATTTTTCCCATTGTAAACTCATATTGACACATTCATTCATTTTCTATCGCTTATCCTATCCAAGGGTTGCGGGGGTGCTGGAGCAAGACACCGAGGTACACCCTGGACTGGTGGCCAGCCAATCACAGGGCACATATAGACAAACAACCATTCACACTCACATTCATACCTATGGACAATTTGGAGTCGCTAATTAACCTAGCATGTTTTTGGAATGTGGGAGGAAACCGGAGTACCCGGAATAAACCCACGCATGCACAGGGAGAACATGCAAACTCCACACAGAGATGGCCGAGGGTGGGATTGAACTTGGGTCTCCTCGCTGTGAGGTCTGCTCGCTAACCACTCGACCACCGTGCAGCTTACTCTCTGTTCACTCTAGAAATTAAAAAAAATATTCAGTTTGTCTTAGAACATGACTGAAGTTAGCGGATTTTTTAAAACCTTACTTTCTATGTCTCTGTCTTAGTTTATTTTTATATTTTTGATTTTATTTTTGGTCGAAACAAACCTTCATCAAAAAGGTGTAATATGCATGCCAGGCCACTAGTTGGCAGAAGTGTCATCAGTCTCGATTCGTGTCTTGTCTTGACTTGCAAGTCCTTACTTTAGACTCGACTTGAGACTTTCCCCCACCTCTATTCTTGGTGATGACACTGATTAATATAAAAAAAACAAGAAATATCGCTCATGCACCTAAATCTTTTGTCTTATCCAACATTGCCTTTTTAATACCATTTTTAATGACGACTTTGTAGTAATGATTAAAAGTATACTTTGTTGCGAGAGCGTTATAAGCCCAGAAAGTAGCACATCCATTTGGACTGCGATATAATCAGACAGAGACGGATTCTTCCCTGAAATGGGATGCTTTCAATCTTATACTGTAATATGTTTATCCCTCCGTATCTCTTTATTTATACCTCCTATAAGCAGGCTGCTACAACATTTTCACACGGTGCATCTATTTTCCAATTAACACATTGAACGCCTCTCACAATATTCCATGCGACTTCGGGCCAAACAGTAAAGATACAGAGATATGTGTGTGTGTGTGTGTGTGTGTGTGTGTGCTTGTAGCAGGAAGTCACGATTCTTACATCATCCCTGCGCTGGCTGAGATTCTTCAAGTTTACTTTAATTCACTTATTCAGCTTTTTTTTACTAAGTTTAATGCAGCTTGGCTGGGCTAAGTCTATTGTAGAAAACTGTATTTGTATTATTAGTCATAAATCATAATCCATTTTGATACAGTTATACTGAAAAACAAGTCGGAGTATAGTAAGCTGTGCAGTCATTGGTCGGTCTCCAGGTCAGCCAGTACCACTGATTGGTTTCAATGGCTGTAATGTCTTCTTGCAGGCAATGACTTGCAGGCACTGTTCATGGAATGTGTGTTTTTTGGAATGTGGGAGTACCTGGAATACAAACGTGTTAATCACTCGCCCACCGTGCAGCCCATAGATCAGGGGTCTCAAACTCAATTTACCCGGGGGCCACAGGAGCTAGGGTCTGGGCAAGGCTGGGCCACATCAGGTTTTCCAAAAAAAAAAAAACAACAAAAAACGCATTTATTAAAAACAAAAAAATATACTTTTTCAGTGCTTTGGTTCTGATTTTCTACTCTGATAAAACATTCCACTGTTCTCAAATATCTTAATTTTAATTTTTCTACACAAAATAAGATGAAAAATAAATAAACAAATCAAGAATAAAGAAAATCAATCAGTAATAAATAAATATAATAATAATAATAATAAAATGGCAAATAATAAAAACTTAAGAAACCACATATAGTTGGTGGGTAGACAAATTATTTTTTTTCAGATTAAAATGAACAAAGCATTATTAGAGCCCTGTAGACATGACAAAACACGACTATAGTCACATTTATACTCTTTTTATTTACAACATATTGCACAACTGCAGGGTCTTGAGACACATGCTAACTCGTAAACTAGAGAGCTAGCGACCTAAACGGTAGCCTTCAAGTTATTTCCTTTTAACTTAAATGGGCAAAAACTTACCACTTCCACACGGATAGGGAGGATAACTATTAACAGTTATTTAACCTTTAACATGAACATTAATTAAACGTAATAATTTTTTCTGGGTACATGATACCATACAGCATCCATATCAAACTTGCGTGGGCTAGCATTAACATTAAACTTTCATATCAAGGCGGGGGCCTCAAACTAGTGTCCTGCGGGCCACCTTTGGCCCGCGGGCCGCGTGTTTGAGACCCCTGTGTAAATATTATGAAAAACAGAACCAATGATTGAATGATTGCTTCTTTGATTTTCTGACTGTACCGTCTTTGCAGTCACTGGGCGGTCTACATGTCAATCATTATGTCAGTGCCACTGATTGGCCGTCATATAATTCAACGCATATATACTAGGACTGTACCATCTTTGGCTGGCTTTTCAGGCACAGTCCATGCAGACATTAGGGTTTGATTGTTTGTGATGTATTTGACTCATTAAACATTTTACTTTCTGGTCCAAATCTAAGAAAACGCAACGCCATTTTAGAAGATGACTTTTCCCCAAAGTATGTCCTTGAGCCCAAATACTTTTTCTTTGATTCCCCCCCTACATTCTATAACAATCATATTCTCTCATTTGCAACGCCATCTGGTCATAAAGACGGCGAGAAAGTGTAACTAATGTTTGCAGTTGCTGCACTGAAAATGTTATTTACAAGTGTTTGCCAAACAGCCTCCTGACATTGGAGGAGCTAATCTTCAAATGAATGTTGCTCCCTCCTCGCTGGGGGCCACGCCACTTTTCTCCTCTCGGGCCAATTAGCTGCTAGTGTTTGCATGTAACAAGCATGCTAATTGGGTGCGAGTCAAGCCCAAAAGCCAATTATAATGTTGGAGGATAAAAAAAAAAAAAAAAACACACACCAGCTACTCTTTTGTCTATCCTCCTCCTCCTCCTCCCGTCCTGCATAATTATATCTCTTCCTCTTACACTCACCCCTGCACCCACAACTCCTCACTATATGTAAAGTTTTGACACAGAGTGAGGGAGAGCATCTGGCTGCTATGTTGATGATGAGGCCGCCAAATGAGCACACCAAGAACAGGGTTGTGGGTGAGGTGGGGGGGGGGGGATATGTCCCAAAATCTTTTTTTTTTTTTTCTACCATGGCAAATTCTGCACATTGACTCATGTGTGCATCATAGAAAAATGGGGTCAGGAAGAGATTGTGTGTCACTATAAGCACGAGTGGAAAAGCCTGCATGCTATGTGCAGATGTTGGCTTAGTGCATATTTTCAAGATGTAATGCAAAATATCATACGAATTACTGTCATTGGATTTTGGAAAAAAAAAATCCCCTCAATATGTTTTACTTACCGTATTTTCCGCACAGTAAGGCGCACCATTTTTTCAACAGCTGACCATGCGCCTTATAATCCGGTGTGCCTTATATATGGATCAATAACTAAATTTGAAACACTTATATGTTAGGACTATGTTAAAAAGCCATAGCATTTCATTATGTGGAATCAAACTATGGAATGGATTGAGTAAGGACCTCAAACAATGCACAACCATGAGCCAATTTAGGAAACAATATGCCTTATAATAAATAAACAATAAATAAATAAACAATGCGCCTTATAATGTGGTGCGCCTTATATATGGATAAAGTTTTAAAATATGTCATTCATTGAAGGTGCGCCTTACAATGCGGTGCGCCTTATATATGGAAAAAAGTTTTAAAATATGTCATTCATTTAAGGTGCACCTTATAATGCGGTGCGCCTTATATATGGAAAAAGTTTTAAACATGTAATTCATTGACGGTGTGCCTTATCATGCGGTGCGCCTAATATATGGACATTTTTTTTAAATATGTCATTCATTGAAGGTGCGCCTTATAATGCGGTGTGCCTTATATATGGAAAAAGTTTTAAAATATGTCATTCATTGAAGGTGCGCCTTATAATGTGGTGCGCCTTATATATGGATGAACTTTTTAAATATGTCATTCATTGAAGGTGCGCCTTATATATGGAAAAAGTTTTAAAATATGTCATTCATTGAAGGTGCGCCTTATAATGTGGTGCGCCTTATATATGGATGAACTTTTTAAATATGTCATTCATTGAAGGTGCGCCTTATATATGGAAAAAGTTTTAAAATATGTCATTCATTGAAGGTGCGCCTTATAATGCGGTGTGCCTTATATATGGAAAAAGTTTTAGAATATGTCATTCATTTAAGGTGTGCCTTATAATGCAGTGCGCCTTATAAATGGAAAAAAGTTTTTAAAATATGTCATTCATTGAAGGTGCGCCTTATATATGGAAAAAGTTTTTAAAAATGTAATTCATTGAAGGTGCGCCTTATAATGCGGTGCGCATTATACATGGACAAAGTTTTAAAAAATTTCATTCATTGAAGGTGCGCCTTATATATGGAAAAAGTTTTAAAATATGTCATTCATTGAAGGTGCGCCTTATAATGCGGTGCGCCTTATATATGGAAAAAGTTTTAAAATATGTAATTCATTGAAGGTGCGCCTTATAATACGGTGTGCCTTATATATGGATAAAGTTTTAAAATATGTCATTCATTGAAGGTGCGCCTTGTATATGGAAAAAGTTTTAAAATATGTCATTCATTGAAGGTGCGCCTCACAATGCGGTGCGCCTTATATATGGAAAAGTTTTAAAATATGTCATTCATTGAAGGTGCACCTTATAATGCAGTGCGTCTTATATATGGAAAAAAGTTTTAAAATATGTCATTCATCAAAGGTGCGCCTTATAATGCGGTGCGCCTTATCATGCGGAAAATACGGTACATACTATATGAAGTCTTTTGCTTTTTATTCTATTCAACATATTCATAGTTCATAGTATCATTTACTTGCCAGGCTGTAAACACACAAACTAGCTTAAGGGGTAATAATCTTTCCGTTGTACACACGCCAAAATTTGACATGCAATTAATTAGTGTTACTGTTATAATGATTTGACAAGTAGGCCACACAATGACTGTACAAACAGCAACCCAAAATCCGCCCAATGACGGCTTAACATGTGACATCACGACCAATCAGTGCTGCCGTCATAATGACTGAATGAACACTGACTAAGCATCCAACCAATGACAATACAGTCACAATAACATGCAATATAATTTTATCATATAATGACTGATAAGTTCTTCCTAGGAGCTACAAAGGGCTTCCAGGTGTATGTTTTACACTGAGCTCTTTAGCCCGGACATCAGAGTGCACTTATGCAACCTTTACTGGGACTAATTGTGTCCTGTTGCTGATCAATTTGTCCTTAGTGTCACATTATTCCACCCACAGAGCCCCCTAAGCTGTGGCAATTATGCTACAAAAGGTCCAATCTAAATAAAAGATGCTGGGTCTCTGGACATAAGAAGTCTCCTAAAGATCCCCATGCTCTCCTCCTCATCAGTTAGCTCCGTATCACTTCCCTGCTACTGTCTGCTTTAGCAAAGAAATTAAAACGGCTTATTGTTTTTTCTTATCCCCGTGAGATGATGGCATTTTACTCTGCCGTGCGAGGCCATTGCGCCAATCTGGGGGCGAATGGAATCACAATCGAGGGACGCGACGGGCATTGTTCTCAGTTATGTGGCCGGTGGCCCTCCTTATTGTGCGGGACTTCATTGTGTTCCATCTGATGGGGTTTTTTTCCAACCTTGGAGAATGTTAAACGGCAATCCTGGCAGACAGTCGGGTGGGCAAAAACACACGGGGGAAAGTTTTTTTTTTTTTTAACGACAAAACAGTTCCCTGTAAACGTGGCGGGATAGAAGGATGGGACTGACGAGGGGTAAAAAAAACTACGGTTTTACAGGCTTTGGGACATTAGAACTCTGGGGATGTGTGACAAATAGTGAATGGACAAGAACATACAGTAAAGTCTTGTTATATCGATATTCTCGGGAGTCGGAAAAAATACCGATATAACCGGACTATCCATATATCCGATCCTGCGCCAAACCAAAAGCAGCCGTTCGCCGTGTTCTTTTTTGGTATTGAAATCCTTTGAAGCTTTTGTATCGATATAAGCAGACCAAATTGGCTGGCGGGAGATGAAAAGGGCATAGTAGTAACCGGATTATCATAATAACCGGGTATCGTACTAACGGAACTAATTATATCATAAAAGACTAGAAATTTGCCGGGAAATGAAAATAGTATCGTAATAAGCAGTAATTCGTTATAACCGATATCGATATAACGAGACTTTACTGTATTTCCAATTGTCTATGATTATTATACTACATATTCTCCTAAAAATTGGTGGATCTTGGGAATCAATCTAAGGTATTGATCTGAATATAAGACAACACTGATTATATGATGACCCCCCCTCTTTTTCAATCATATTCAATTCATCATGTTTTATCACTCACTCAAAAGTTGATGACTCAGTAGTGGTTTGCTGGTTAGCATGTATAAATGTGGTCAATATTTAACACAGCACTATTATGAAGCCTTGGAGGAGGTACAGTGTAATATAGTATAGTATGATATACCGACCATACCATACATGGTACGGCCAAAAAGTTAAAAAAAAACCCCAAAAAACTAGTGCTCAAACAAAGCATACACACACTGGTGACTTTTATTAAGAGATGGGACATTATAGACAGATTCCAGCCATGGAATTTTTAATTCATTCATTCATTTTCTACCGCTTATTCTCACGAGGGTCCCATCTGTCTTCGGACTGGTGGCCAGCCAATCACAGGGCACATATAGACAAACAACCATTCACACTCACATTCATACCTATGGACAATTTGGAGTCGCCAATTAACCTAGCATGTTTTTGGAATGTGGGAGGAAACCGGAGTACCCGGAAAGTGCAAACTCCACACAGAGATGGCCGAGGGTGGAATTGGATTCAGGTCTCCTAGCTGTGAGACCTGCGTGCTAACCACTCATTCACTGTGCAGCCTGGAATCTTTTAATCATCTCCAAAATATGTGTGTTTATTGGCTTATTTGTTCATAGAATACACGCGGTGGTCGAGTGGTTTGCGCGCAGACCTCACAGCTAGGAGACCCGAGTTTGATTCCACCCTCAGGAGTGCAGTTTTGCGTGGGTTTTCTCCGGGTACTCCGGTTTCCTCCCACATTCCAAAAACATGCTAGGTTAATTGGCGACTCCAAATTGTCCATAGGTATGAATGTGAGTGTGAATGGTTGTTTGTCTATATGTGGCCTGTGATTGGCTGGCGACCAGTCCAGGGTGCACCCCGCCTCTCGCATGAAGACAGCTGGGATAGGCTGCAGCATACCAACGACTTTTGTCGTTACGTCCATTGATACTGTATTTTTCTGTGTTTTCTGCATGTCGAACTATAATTATTTAATATAAAATGTGTTTTCTGTTAATTTTTTGGGAAGAAATTATTGAATTTATATTGAAATTGAGTCTGTTTTCACTCATTTCTGGTGTGGGCTGACCTTTTGTGTTGTACTGATTATGACGGAGGTGTCAGGGTGAAAGTGTGCTGTTGTTCCTTTGCTCTGGATGATAAGTTACCACATTTATTCCTGTTTTTTTTTTTTTTTTATTAAATCATGTTGATACTTTAGGCACCATTTCCATCTGTAGCAACCTTTTGAACTGCTATTAAAGAGGCTTCAGATTCTAAGATAGAAAATCCCAAGCGTAATGTCCCTGAATAAAGACGGAGGTTCACACAATGTTAATTTATGACAAATTCTTGCCTGGCGCTTATGAAGCCGACCTTCTTCTTCTACTAAAAATGACCGTAGGGACAAATTAAGAAAGGATTAGCGACTAAATCTTTCAAGATGATAAAAAAAAAAAAAAAAAGTGGGCCAGATGAGTTTTGACAGGTCAGCAACTATTGCGTCCGTTGTAGAAACGTCTGTAATAATGAAGCAGATGCCGGAAGACGAGGAATGGGTCTAGTTTGGTTAATAAGCGTGTTAAAATAAGCGCTTCCTTTACCTTTTCCTCCCTCGCCGCTACACGTTTCTTCCCCTCGTTGACAGGTGCACGCTCTCCTGCACTAATTTACCCGCTTCTTTAGCTGTAATGAGGCAGAACTGGTAAATGTGGGAAGGAGGGAAGGGAGGGGGTGGGGGGCAGCATTGTTAACATCGCTGCTTCACTGAGAGAGAGGTTGACGAATAGTAGAGGAATGGAAATGAGATGTGGGTGGGGGGTTTTGGGGGGTGTTGAGTGGGGGGGGGGTGCTGTCAACGTTCCAAGGAGGATGCTACTACAGAGATGGCCGAGGGTGGAATTGAACCCTAGTCTTCTAGCTGTGAGGTCTGCGCATTAACCACTCGACCGCTGTGCCACCAATAATAATCCAGAATCGCTTATTCTCACGAGGGTCCAGCTGTCTTCGGGCGATAGGCGGGGTACACCCTGGACTGGTCACCAGCCAATCACAGGGCACATATAGACAAACAACCATTCACACTCACATTCATACCTATGGACAATTTGGAGTCGCTAATTAACCTAGCATGTTTTTGGAATGTGGGAGGAAACCGGAGTACCCGGAGAAAACCCACGCATGTACGGGGAGAACATGCAAACTCCACACAGAGATGGCCGAGGGTGGAATCGAACCCTAGTCTCCTAGCTGTGAGGTCTGCGCGCTAACCACTCGACTGCCGTGCCGCCAATAATAATCCATTTCTATTTAAATCTATATTTATTCATTTTCTACTGCTTATCCTCACATGGGTCGCGGGGGATGCTGGAGCCTATCCCAGCTGTCTACACCCTGGACTGGTCGCCAGCCAATCACAGGGCACATTTAGACAAACAACCATTCACACTCACATTCATACCTATGGACAATTTGGAGTCGCTAATTAACCTAGCATGTTTTTGGAATGTGGGAGGAAACCGGAGTACCCGTAGAAAACCCACGAGAACATGCAAACTCCACACAGAGATGGCCGAGGGTGGAATCGAACTCAGGTCACCTAGTCTCTGAAATAATTTTCATTATAAGAAAAACATGATTTTTATTTGGTATTTTCATTCATTTAAACTGCTTATCCTCACGAGGGTCACAGGGGGTGCCAGAGCTTTTTCCAGCTGTCTAGACCCTGGACTGATGGCCAGCCAATCACAGGGCACATATAGACAAACAACCATTCACACTCACATTCATACCTATGGACAATTTGGAGTCGCCAATTAACCTAGCATGTTTTTGGAATTTTGGGAGGAAGGCGGAATACCACACAGAGATGGCCGAGGGTGGAATTGAACTTGGGTCTTGTAGGTGTGAGGCCGACTCACCAACCACTCTTCCACCGTACAGCTATTAAATCCACTCCCTTTTATTTCCAGTACATTCCTGGTAATTTCTATGTACTACAGTCCCTCATTTTTGTTTTATTGCAGTTCTCTTTTTTTTTTTACCAACAAATATTAGATTTTGTTCCATCATTTCCACTCCTTCCCTTGTCCATTTTTCTTCTGCACTCCTTCCCTAATAAATTGCCATCCCATCACTTTTGTTTCTTATCATTCTTGATGTTTTGCCTCTCCTTCTCTTGGATCCCATTCCATTTTTTGTTGGCTTTCCTTCATTTTTCCGCAATCCATTCCATCCTATGGCAATGTTTTTCTTTCAATTCCTTTTGTTTCCCCCATTTTTTTGTTTTGTTTGCTTCCTTTCTGAAACTTTATTGCTTTCCTTTACAATCAATACTCTCACATCCATTCCTATACTTCCATTGCCTCCCCCCCCCCGGTCATTCTTTTTGTAGGCTTCCCTTTGATTCCTGTTGCTTTCTTTCACTTTCACTACGGTTATCGGAAATATAAGGCGGTGTTTCCTGTCAAGGAGAAAGTCTGGAAAAGATGAGTCCAGAGTTTTTATACATGCAAACATTTTGCTATTCTTTGTTCCATTCCTTTTCTTTGACCCAATTTGATTCTATTCCATTTTTCTTTCATTCAATTTCTGTTCCCTTATCTTCTGTCATTCCATCCCATTCATTCCGCTCCCTTTCCTGTCATCATTTTGTGTAAATTCCATTCATTTTCTTCATCCTCTTCCCTTTCCATTCGTTTTCATTCAATTTCTTTGTTGTCGTTTGATATCATTTTACTCCTCGTGCTTTTCTTACGTTTGTTCCTCCTCAATTCCACTCCTTTCCCTTCCTTGTTACTGGTGGACACTTTTTTGGATATTCTGTTCCTTTCATTCATTTCCATTCGCTCCATCGCTTTCCCTATTGTACTTCTTTTCCTTTGATTCTCTTGGTTTACTTTCATTTCTGTCATGTTGCTTGCCTTCCCATTCCCTTCCTGTGTTTTCATCATCATCCTTTTCATACAATTCCAGTCTTTTTATTCCTATTCTTTGCCCTCCTTTTGCAAGTTCCTTGATTTTCAATGCAATTCAATTCCTACAAGTCGTCGTCGTATCCACACAAAGGTAAAGGTGTGCTGAAGATGTGCTGAGTCATGATGAAAGAAGTGCTACGTAATTAAGAAGGCCGGCATCAAACCTCCATCACCAGCGTGTCCGAAGGATTAACCATGCTCGTCTTATCTCCTCCCTATTTAGTTTAGGAAGACAATGACCTTGCGGTTGTTTACATGCTGATTAAAGACAGGAGGGCAGACAAAGAGGAGACAGCGGGAAAGTCAAACCGTGATTGCAAGAAGTTTGTTGAGAGGAAGTCGGTTGAAGCAGCACAGCGAGCCGCCATGACTGCCACAAGCCCTCTGTGACATAACGTGAAAAAACAAGCAAGTTAACGAGCAACGAGTGGGCCCGTACCAAAAAGTGTGTGTATGTTGTGTGTGAAGATGGCGTGTATGAAAAAGTATGCTTGCAGTGTAGGTGTTTCCATTAGTTTGACTGTTTATTGCATTGACAATAACTGCTGCTGCTGGGCTGCTATAAGGCACACTGTACACTACACTACACTGCACTGCACTACACTGCACTACACTACACTACACTGTACTACCATACACTACACTACACTACATGGAACTACACCACACTACACTACACTGTACTACCATACACTACACTACACTACATGGAACTACACCACACTACACTACACTACACTGTACTACCATACACTACACTACACTACATGGAACTACACCACACTACACTACACTACACTACATTGTACTACACCACACTACACTGTACTACACTACATTACAGTACACTACACTACAGTACACTACACTACACTGTACTACCATACACTACACTACACTACACTACATGGAACTACACTACACTGTACTACCATACACTACACTACACTACACTACATGGAACTACACTACACTGTACTACCATATACTACAGTACACTACACTACACTACACCACACTACACTGTACTACACTACATTACAGTACACTACACTACACTGTACTACCATACACTACACTACACTACACTACATGGAACTACACTACACTGTACTACACTACACTACACTACACTGTACTACCATACACTACACTACACTACACTACACTACACTACACTACACTGTACAACACTACACTACACTACACTGTACTACACTACACGACACTACACCAAATTTCATTGTACACTACACTACACTACACTACACTACACTGTACTACCATACACTACACTGTACTACCATACACTACACTACACTACACTGCACTACACTACACTGTACTACCATACACTACACTACACTACACTACACTGTACAACACTACACTACACTACACTGTACTACACTACACGACACTACACCAAATTTCATTGTACACTACACTACACTACACTACACTACACTGTACACTACACTACACTACACTACACTACACTACACTGTACTACACTGCACTGCACTGTACACTACACTACACTACACTCTACTACACTACACTACACTACACTACACTGTACACTATACTACACTACACTACACTACACTACACTACACTGTACACTACACTGTACTACACTATACACTACACTACACTACACTCCACGACACTGTACTACACGACATACTACACTACACTACACAACACTGTACACTACACTACACTGTACACTACACTACACCGTACTACACTGCACACTATACTGTACACTATACAATGCACTGTACTACACTGTACACTACACTACACTACACAGTACTACACTACACTGTGCTACACTACTCTGCACTACACTACTCTGCACTACACTACACTGTACTACACTACACTGTACACGACACTATACTACACTACACTGTACTTTACTGCACTACACTACACTCTACTACACTACACTGTACTACACTACATTGTGCACTACACTGTACTACACTACACTACACTATACACTACACTGTACTACACTACACTACACTATACACTACACTGTACTACACTACAGGCTTGTTTTCGTAGGCACCACAGTTTTACATCAAAGCCTTTAATGTAAAAGTCCATTATTGCAGTATTGCACACATAGAACTACAAATAATACACCAATCAAGGCATGGTCAGCTGTGGGCGTAGTTATGTAATTTATCATAACTCTCACTTGAATTCATTTTGTGAGTAATTGATGTCAACAAATGCCATTTCATATTTCTTACTATCTAAGAAGAGGAGAAAGGCCGCTGTTCTAGAAGCGGCAGACCGTTAAAGAGCATTAGGACACCTTGATACCTTTCAAGTCATGTCTCAACCATACACACACACACACACATACGCACACACACACACACACACACACATTGTGTTTTGGTGCTGTCAGATCAATATTGCATTAGTGTGACATGTTGTCCCGTTAGAGTGTACAGTGATATGTCAGCATCGGCTGTTTCAACGGCTAGCTTGTCCTCTCACAGCTAGGGCTGGGTTAAATGATTATTTTGGTAATTGATTAATCTAGAAAATTGTTTTTTGATGCATTTTTATATCCGATTTGATTTTGATTTGATTATCGATTATCTCCCCATAATTTGACCTATATAGCAATTAATGCTAATTTATCTCCATAAATAAAACAAAAAAAATTTATTCAATTTTCATGAATGTTCAAAAATGAATTGCATTGAACACGTGGTGGTTTGACGGGGTTCATCATTGCAAACAAGGAAAGAAAAAAAGTTGAAAACGCACGGTGTCCACACAAGCAGCTCCCGGGTGCTGGTGCATTGCGGTAGTGCTTTTATGGTACACTATCTCCATTTTGCACTGGTCACAGACCACCGAATTGTTACCTTTAAGTGTAAAGATATTTACTTCTCCCCCGCTACTTGATGCCAAGTCGGCCGCCGCCATTCTGAGTGACGAAGCATGAACGAACGGGTCAAAAGACCTCGTTCTTTTTGTGTGAACGGAATGAACAAGGTCACCACCCCTAAAATACCCGTTCAGTTGCAAATGCTTTTATTGATTGGCTGGAGAGTCAGTTTACCGTTCGTTTTGCAGGGCGGGATTATCTGCGTGCTTGCCTGTGTTATGTCTTGCCTGACCGAGAGATTGACCGTCACTGTCGGTGACCTCGTTCATTCCATTCACAAAAAAGTTCTTTTGACCCGTTCGTTCATGACCGACACACCACTAGTCATCACGTGTTGTTGCGCTGTTGAGTCGGAACGAACGTGAACATGAGTGAACGGACTGACTCGAAACGGCTGACCGGGTCTATGCACAGGGGGAGATCACAGGCTAACGACCAATTTACCAACACAAGTGAATACTGGGATGACTGGTGGCCAGCCAATCACAGGGCACATATAGACAAACAACCATTCACACTCACATTCATACCTATGGACAATTTGGAGTCACCAATTAACCAATTAAGTTTTTGGAATGTGGGAGGAAACCGGAGTACCCGGGAAAACCCCACGCATGCACACAGAGATGGCCGAGGGTGGGCTTGAACTCAGTTCTCCTAGCTGTGAAGTCTGCACGCTAACCACTATACCACCGTGCAGCCCGGAATGTTGACACATTGAACATAATTTGCATGCACAATACTGTGTACATGTTGAAATTCATGTGCCCCTCAATGAACCACAGCTCCTCAGTACCGGCAGCACTCATGCAGCCCCAGAACACGATGCTACCACCACCATTAAACGTGACACTTGTATTGCCCACGACAATACGGTACCTACTAAAAAGTATAAGCATGTTTTATTTGTATAGTTTTGTCCCTGGGTGGGACAAAACTGGATGTCCATCCAAGTTTTGCTGTCAAGTTTATGTTTACACCCCCCGCCCCCCCCCAAAAAAAAAAATCACCTTCAGCACACAGTGAGTTGCAACTCTGAGAAATGGGGAGTTGTGCACACTCTGGTCCTTGGTGGTGACAGAATCTGCTGCTTTTCTATTTAAACGGTATCATTAAAAAGTGGAGACGGCACCTCCACACCTCATAAAGCGTGAGTGCCCAGGAGCTGCGCACGGACGCTTTTTACAGCAAGCCCACTCCCTCAGCCCCTTTGCTCCTCCACCATCTCAAATGGCTTTCACAGCGATGCGTTTAGATGATATTAGTCACTCTCTACTCGCCTTACTTTGTGCCCCTGCTAAGTATTGACCGGTAGCTCCACTGGCCCCCTTTTTAGAGTCCTGCCTCTTCCGGCTGTCAGACTCCCCCAAACCAGGACTTGGAGAATCAACTAGAAAAAAAAAGGGCACCACTCAAGCGGTCCATTTGATGCATGCTGTAGGGCAGAGTTGATTCAAGGGTGTAGATTCAGTCAAGCCTAATTTCACATCCACACCAATTAGTCATCCGGTTTGCGTCCTCCATAATCTCGCATTTTCCCCCATCTTCTTATTTCACACTCACTTTTATTTTATTTTAAATTTTTTTCCTTCCTTCCAATCTCACCTGCTTCTCACCTTCGCTGGGATAAGCCGCGGTAAAAACCCTCCTCTTCCGAAAACCCTCCTTGACTTTCTCCTCCTGGCTGGTGCCAACAACACCTCTCCAACTTTTGCACCCGGCCACTCGTTCTCTCTCTGCGCCATAAATCTCCACTCAAATCCTACTTAAACCTGCATCGGCAGCTGTCCTTAAAACTCCATTATCTACAATTACTCCAGCATTAGGGAGACGGAGCACTCCTGCCCCCACATAAAAGCAGCCTTACCTAAAAAAAATATATATTAAACCTACCCAAAAGGGATTTTTTTTATTATTCGGAGTACCTGGGCTGTAAGCACCCCCGGGACAAAGCTCGGTACCCAGAAAATGCCAGTATTTGGAATTAACGGGTGGGTGTATGAATGTTGGCTGCATTGAGGGATGTCTATGCCACTATTTCTTAATAATTTGCCCTAAAATCAAATGAATTGTTCTTAAAATCAGCTTTTTTTTTTTGCTTATTTTAAGTCACAGCTAATTTTTTCAGAATAAATGTTTGTGACAAAGACAAAAACAATCACGCAGTCTGAAATGCTGAAACAATGCAAATATAGGATTCTTCTTCCTTCTCTTTGGGTTTTACCCTTAATGGGGTCGCCACAGCAAATCAATTTCCTCCATCTTTTTCCTCATTTTTTTTCAATTTTCATCAATTTCCTGTCTTTTGCATCAGTTTCTCTCACACCAACTACCCTACCCTCGTCCATAAACCTCCTCTACCAATATATTCACTTTATCTCCAAGGCCTCTAACATGTTATGTCCCTCTGACATACTCGTCCCTGATCCTATCCATCATGGTCACTCCCAATGAGAATCTCAGCATCCTCATCTCTGTTACCTTTCATTTTTCACGCCTGACATTTTTCTCCACCAGTTCCCTTCTGCCTGATGATCCATATTTATAATTTTTTTTCTAAGAAAAGCATACTGCCTAAAATGTTGGTAAAGATAGTAATAATTGATTATTGAGGTCTCGAGTCATTTGCTGTCTAAAGAAGTACAGCATCATTTCAAACACGTGAAGTTGAACTACATCCACGTAGACTGCTACTGTGACTATCCCCTCGTTTAGGTATGAAATGTATGTACAGGTTTGTGTGAGAGACAGTAAGAAAAGCGACAATGAAACATTTAAAAAAATGCTGTTTCTTAATAATTTGCCTTAAAATCAAATGTGTAGTTCTTATTTTGCTCATTTTAAGTCACAACTAATTTTATCAGAATAAATGTTTGTGACTAAGACAAAGATTCTTCTTCCTTCTTTTGGGTTTTTCCCTTAATGGGGTCACCACAGCAAATCAATCTCCTCCATCCAACCCTGTCTTTTGCATCTCACACCAACTACCTTCATGTCCTCCTCAACTACATCCATAAACCTCCTCTACCAATATATTGACTTTATCTCCAAGGCCTCTAACATGTAATGTCCCTCTGATGTACTCGTCCCTGATCCTATCCATCATGGTCACTCCCAATGAGAATCTCAGTATCCTCATCTCTGTTACCTTTACTTTCATTTTTCATTTTTCACGTCTGACATTTTTCTCCACTTGTTCCCTCCTATCTGATGATCCATATTTTTTATTTTTCTTCATTTCTTCATTTTTCTTCACGTGAAGTTGAACTACATCCACGTAGACCGCTACTGTGACTACCCCCCCTTTAGGTTTATTTTAGATATGAAATGTATATACCGGTTTGTGTGAGAAACAGTAAGAAAAGCAACAATTTAACATTTAAAAAAAATGTTGTCTTATATTCAGGACAGTATGGTATTTAGCATTGTACTTCACCGCTGTCGGTGCCAGTTGTTGATACTTGTGTAGCTGTTTACTTGCATTTTTAGTGCATGCAGGGTCTTTGGTCACTTTATCTCCAAGGCCTCTAACATGTAATGTCCCTCTGATGTACTCGCCCCTGATCCTATCCATCATGGTCACTCCCAATGAGAATCTCAGTATCCTCATCTCTGTTACTTTAACGTTCATTTTTCATTTTTCACGGCTGACATTTTTCTCCACCAGACCGCTACTGTGACTATCGCTCCCTTTAGGTTTATTTTAGGTATGAAATGTATGTACAGGTTTGTGTGAGTGACAGTAAGAAAAGCGACAATGTAACATTTTTTTTTTAAATGCCGTCTTATATTCAGGATAGTATGATATTTAGCGTTGTACTTCACCGCTGTCGGTGCCAGTTATTGATACTTGTGTAGCTGTTTACTTGCATTTTCAGTGCATGGAGGGTCTTTGGTCACCATTTCAAACATCGGTTGGAACCCTTGTATGTGAAAGGGAACGTCCATCGAGCTGCAGGTAAGGCCTCTTCCGCTGTGACTGACAGCAATGGCAGATAAGACGCTGGTAGAAAGGGGAGCAGAGCTGCAGACTAAGATAAGGGTTTAGATTAGCACCTTAAACACATCTGTAGGTGGGGGGGTTGTGGTGTGGGGGGGTTCACATAGAGAGTAATGGATTGAGATGTTGATGCACAAAGGTGAATGAGCTACAAGGCTCCATTGTATAGAAAAGGTGTTGAGTGGCGGCTACAGAGGATGGGGGGGAGGAGGGGGGGTCTCGAGGAGGAGGGTCCGCTAATCAGCTCATAATCCAAGCGGCTGGTTTCCAAGGCAACGCTGCTGCACACTCATGCGAACAGATGCGTTGGCTCGTCTAATTCTGTCTACTCGCACACCAACCCCTCCTTCCTTCCACGCTCCTCACCCTGTTGCTTTCTCCTTCCTGTCAGCGCATGCAGGCCCCCCCCATCCTGTCACCTCTAATTCTCGCCTTCCTCTCTCATCCCTAATGTCTCTGTTCACTAGTTTCTTTTTCCATTCGCCCTCTCCTGTGAGCACAGAGCCCTCAGCTCGCCCTCGCGCTTTCCCAATTTTCTCCAAACAGGCCTCTCGCCATCTTATTTACCTTCTTCGAGCTTTCAATCTACTGTATTCTCCTCCTTGTTTTATCTCCCTTCATTACTCCTGTAAACACTCTCACTCGGTGTATTTGTGCAGGGATGCTGGAGGCCTGGACGAAGGCTCTCTGGGAGATGATTATGTGGCCAGGGGGCCTGCAGCCTCCTCCTCCTCATCCTCCTCCTCTTGCACTGCTGGGGCTCTTCTGGGCTTCTATTAGTCTCTGCTTGTGTGTGTGTGTGTGTGTGTGTGTGTGTGTGCACGGAAAATAGATTTGCTGGAGAAAAACAACCTGATGGTTGATTATTTGCCAACGTGTGTGCAAATTGTTGCATGCATACTACAAATATAGGCTGGCGGTGTTGAAAGGTCACTTGAGTTTATCATAAACAGTGTTTTCTCCCGGCAAGGGATGGAAAATGTTTTTTGTTTTTTTTTTCGATGTTATTATGTACAGAGAAATAAAGCGTATATGCATATTTCCAACCGGTGACCTCTTGACCTCAGTCTTCGTCCGTCCACTTCTGAGCGAATCTCGCCCTGAAGGCAAACACATTTGCACAAAGCCTCGGGCGCTTTGAATAGCTAATATAGACACTTGCCGGCCGTGACATTACTCCACTCCATTCTGCTACAATTTAATAAGCGCCAACACAAAGGCTGGAACTAAAAGTGTACGGAATTCTATCAATTTATAATCGGTTTATAATCAGTTTCAGTTTCAGTGTATAGATATTTATGTTTATTGTTTTATTTCATATACAATATTTTCCGGACTATAAATTGCACTTTTTTTCATAGGTTGGCTGTTCCTGCGACTTATACTCCAGAGCGACTTATAAATGAAAAAAAACGTTTATGTTACATAGACACTGGACACGTTTTCTGTTTATGTTTATTTTTTGTTAGCTGAATAACCATTGTGTTAGCATATCTTACACCTATTCAGCCTGTTCTCTATTATTTTATTAATGTTAGAACTTGCCTTCCAAGATGACATAAAGTCTGTTTTGGTCAAGTAGTTTGCAAAATAAAATAAAATAAAATAAAATAAAATAAAATAAAATAAAATAAAATAAAATAAAATAAAATAAAATAAAATAAAATAAAATAAAATAAAATAAAATAAAATAAAATGTGACTTATACTTCAGTGCGATTTATAGTCCAGAAAATACAGTATATTGTTCTCACACTCTCACATAAGCATAACTTTCACTTTCTAGAGGGGCTTGGCAACCGCTTTAAATGATTTTCCTCAGTGATGCTGGAGTACAGCAACATAGCCAAATATATTGCTTTTATTTTGTAATACAAACTGAAAACCCGTCAAATTACGTGATCGTTGACTAAATCTCTGATAGCTAGACAGTCTCGAGAACCAGGAAGAAAAGCTAAAGTGAAGGGATAGCCTTTACAGATCAGAGTATATCTCCAAAAATGGAACTACCGTATTTTCCGGACTATAAGTCGCAGTTTTTTTTTTCAGAGGTTGGCTGTTCCTGCGACTTATACTCCAGAGTGACTTATAAATGAAAAAACTGTTTATGTTACATAAACACTGGACACATTTTTCTGTTTATTTTTGTGTAGCTGAATAAGCATTGTGTTAGCATATCTTACACCTATTCAGCCTGTTCTCTATTCTTTTATTGTTAGAACTTGCCTTCCAAGAGGATGTAATGTCTGTTTTGGTCAAGTAGTTTGTAAAATAAATTACCCGCAAAAAATGCGACTTATACTCCAGTGCGACTATGTTTTTTTGTACCCAATTATGCATTTCTGGCATTGTGCGAATGGAGCGACTTATAGTCCAGAAAATACGGTACTTACAACTGTGGTATCGCTCTTTTTGTTAGCAATTTGCCTGAAGAAAACCAACTGTAACAATTTTCCCAATAGGAAATAAGCTAAATCCAATTAATTGGGCCCAGTATTAATAAAAAAAATGGTGTGAAAAATTAATTAAGTAAAATAAATTACCCGCAAAAAATGCGACTTATACATGGTTTTTTCTACTATTTTTGGCCTTGTGCGACTTATACTCCATTGCGATTTATATATGTTTTTTTTCTACCTAATTATGCATTTCTGGCATTGTGCAACTTATACTCCGGAGCGACTTATAGTCCAGAAAATACGGTACTTACAACTGTGGTATCTTTCTTTTTCTTTTTCATCTTTTTGTTAGCAATTTGCATGAAGCCCAGTATTAATAAAAAAAAATGGTGTGAAAAATTAATTAATTACAAGTAGTTTGTAAAATAAATTACCCGCAAAAAATGCGACTTATACTCCAGTGCGACTTATGTATGTTTTTTTCTACCTAATTATGCATTTTTGACCTTGTGCGACTTATACTCCGGAGCGACTTATAGTCCAGAAAACAAGTTTTTTACACAGTATATCAATTATTTTGTTATTACCCTTTTTTGACTGACAAAGGCAATATTTGTATCATCTTTATATCACTATTTAATATTTCAACATGAAACAAAAGGATATTGCCTTGCCAGCCATTGATTTCTAGTAAAATAATACATTTATTGTTGTGGTGTCAAGTTGCATTGGTGAAGCTCTGCACTGCATCCTGGTGGAAGGTGTTTTATGTAGCTATATAAGCTAATGTTACTGTAAATTCTGTAATTACGACAGAGTCGGTTTCAGTCACGGTGTTGCAGTCAGCTAACTGACCTTCTATTTCTTTCCGGCCAGAGCGACGGCCTGATCGCACTCTGACCTTAGGGTCAACAGCAAGCAGAGGTTGGGATGAGCCTCTGTGCCACGCAGACGATCGATGGCCTTTATAGAACAGAATAGCGGACATGAAAGGAGTTTGATAAACGGCCGGCTATTTGGCCTCTAATTGCAGCCCTTTAAAATGTCTCGCCGATGATTGGAGCCAGCTTTGACTGAAGTCAGCCGCATCAAAGTAAAGAGAGGAAGATTAAAAAAAAATAAAAAATGCGCTGCTGGGTGGCTGCGCTTCAACCTAACTGTCTTTCACTCATGACCCCGGGGTGGCCTCCATGGGGAGGGGGTGAGATTTGACAATATCGTACGCCTTATGGACAAATAAATCACAGTTATGCCAGATCCTAGATCCTGCTGTAGTAGTCATTTTACCTTAATTTCAACCCCATCGTTGCTTAGTGGATTTGAATAAGTGTGGAAAAATTGAAGGTGTGGGTGTTGTAAAATATTATGCGGCAACTTGACCTTACAATCATGGCTTCCAAATCACGTTGATCGTACAATGGCTTGATTTAAGAACAGCATCGGGACTCACTAATTGACTAAAATATTCGTGGACCAGCCAGGAAATGTCTAAAATTATTTAAGAGCTAGCATATGTGCTAAATTCATTGTTCAGAATTGTGTAGAGTGCATACTAATATTTGCACCACACTAATAGTGCAAAGGCGGCCATGTGGTTAGCGCGCAGACCTCATAGCTCGGAGGTTCAATTCCACCCTCGGCCATCTTTATGTGGAGTTTGCATGTTCTCCCCGTGCATGCGTGGGTTTTCTCCGCCCACATTCCAAAAACATGCTAGGTTAATTGGCGACTTCAAATTGTCCTCCAAATTTAGGCTGCACGGTGGACAAGTGGTTAGTGCGCAGACCTCACAGCTAGGAGACCCGAGTTCAATCCCACCTTCGGCCATCTCTGTGTGGAAGTTTGCATGTTCTCCCCGTGCATGCGTGGGTTTTCTCCGCCCACATTCCAAAAACATGCTAGGTTAATTGGCGACTTCAAATTGTCCTCCAAATTTAGGCTGCACGGTGGACAAGTGGTTAGTGCGCAGACCTCACAGCTAGGAGACCCGAGTTCAATCCCACCTTCGGCCATCTCTGTGTGGAAGTTTGCATGTTCTCCCCGTGCATGCGTGGGTTTTCTCCGCCCACATTCCAAAAACATGCTAGGTTAACTGGCGACTTCAAATTGTTCTCCAAATTTAGGCTGCACGGTGCTCAAGTGGTTAGTGCGCAGACCTCACAGCTAGGAGACCCGAGTTCAATCCCACCTTCGGCAATCTCTGTGTGGAAGTTTGCATGTTCTCCCCGTGCATGCGTGGGTTTTCTCCGCCCACATTCCAAAAACATGCTAGGTTAATTGGCGACTTCAAATTGTCCTCCAAATTTTGGCTGCACGGTGGGCAAGTGGTTAGTGCGCAGACCTCACAGCTAGGAGACCCGAGTTCAATCCCACCTTCGGCCATCTCTGTGTGGAAGTTTGCATGTTCTCCCCGTGCATGCGTAGGTTTTCTCCGCCCACATTCCAAAAACATGCTAGGTTAATTGGCGACTTCAAATTGTCCTCCAAATTTAGGCTGCATGGTGATTGAGTGGTTAGTGCGCAGACCTCACAGCTAGGAGACCAGAGTTCAATTCCACCCTCGGCCATCTCTGTGTGGAGTTTGCATGTTCTCAGTCATGGAACTGAACAACCCAGATTTGAATGCAGCGGTTCAAGAACTCTGATACTGTATCTAGGTGCCTCGCCTATCAGCGGGGTCAATTGCACTGGGGTCACTTGTCTTAAGGGTCCCGGCTAAATATCCCACTTCTGACACCATTACTGGATTTGAATCCTAGTTCATTGTGTAATAATGTTGCATTATGTAATAATGTCATACATTTTCACCTAACGCTGCATTTTGAAATACATTTTTTTCCAAGGCATTTTGAAATAACTTGTTACATATTCCAAAAGTAGGCTGCATGGTGGACGAGTGGTTAGCGCGCAGACCTCACAGCAAGGAGACCTGAGTTCAATCCCACCCTTGGCCATCTCTGTGTGGAAGTTTGCATGTTCTCCTCGTGCATGCGTGGGTTTTTTCCGGGTACTCCGGTTTCCTCCCACATTCCAAAAACATGCTAGGTTAATTAGCGACTCCAAATTGTCCATAGGTATGAATGTGAGTGTGAATGGTTGTTTGTCTATATGTGCCCTGTGATTGGCTGGCGCCCGAAGACAGCTGGGATAGGCTCCAGCACTCTCACGACCCTTGTGAGGATAAGCGGTAGAAAACGAACAAATGTACTAATATGCCTGAGGGAGCTGCAATGACGTCAGCCTCCCTCTGGGCTCTCGTGCTCCTCAGGCAGCATTGTAGCACCTCGGCAGCCTTGTGATTGGCTGGCGATCAGTGAGGATAAGCGGTACAAAATGAATTAATAAAAATATTCCCTCATTTATCATGGTCTATATGTGCCCTGTGATTGGCTGGCCACCAGTCCAGGGTGTACCCCACCTCTCGCCTGAAGACAGCTGGGATAGGCTCCAGCACTCCCCTGCGAAAATGCGAAAAATGAATGAATCAATATTCCAAAAGTTATTACCAAATGCTATTTTCAGAAGAAAATGTAACAATTTGGTGTCATTTTATGTCATTAAAAACTCAAATTCATGTCTATATTAATTATAATTAACATGAAAATTACCAGTGCAATGAACTGTTGGAACACTTTATATGACCTTTTTGTTCCATTTTCTTCCCCCAAAAAAAATTCAAGTCGCATTTGGTAATAACTTTTGGAGTGTGTAACAAGTTACTAAAAAATGCATTTGTATTTTATTACACAACATGGATTTTATATAATGCACTATTATTATTACATAATGTGTTGGTTGTTACATACAGTCAAATTTTTCAGCATGCTAGCAAGATGTCCCAACAATCTGGGTTCATCTTTTGAATTGTTTCATAGCCAAATTATTTCTTTTATATTGTCAATAAATGAATGTTTACCGCATCTTATTTCTACTGTATATATCATTCCCTGACGTTATTTCAAAAGAAACCTATAACCACCAGACACGGAAGCTATAGAGAAAAGAAGAGAAACAATAATAGAGACAAATGACAGTCAAACAAAGGCAGCATCACTGTTAAGAGTGTGTATGTGTGTGTGTGTGTGTATGTGTGTGTATGTGTGTGTGTTGGCCTGTGATGGAGACAAATGGGGTTAGTTCACAAGGAGCCATTAGGACAATGGAGGGGGGGAGAGCGAGCTCGGTTGAGGAAGAGACCACTGGCCCATTCCCGGCCTTCCCCTGAGTGGGTTCGGAGACCATGTTTAATCGGGCCTGTGAACCTGCGAGACTGAGGTCACGGCGGCAACGCTCATTAGACCCAAAGGGAGCGCCGCGGCATGTCGGACAGGCCGCAATCTCCACTACGTTCATCCATCTTTGAAACACACATACACTGAAACTTTCATCATCTGACTTGTATGTGAAGTGAAGGACAAATATACCTAGTACACACACACACACACGTACACGTACACACAGTGGCGTGGAATTTTCTTTGTGGATCTCCAGGCAAGATGAGCAATGATAAATTGCACAAAAGGAAATGAATCCCTAATGGAGGGCACAAGGTTTGTAGGAACAAATAAACACTCCAACAGCGATAGAAGTCACCCAGTCTAAAATGATCCCATTAAAAAAACAAACAAAAAAAAAAAAAACCACACATACTATGTTTAATCAATATAGTTAGCCAGCAAGAAAAGATTATTACTCCTCTCGGACATAACAGGTTCGAGTCCGGGAGAATGTTTGTATGAGCTAAGCACACACTGTCGGTCACGCTTCCTCCACCTACAGTAAGGAGCGCTGAGATTTATTACCATGCAAATGACAGCCCACAGTGCACGCCGAGGAGTTAATTACCAGGAGAGACACCAGTAAAATAGATGTGGCGTCGGCACATTAAGAGGACGGGGGGGGCGAGTCATGACGGTGGACATTGTCCGACGATGGTCACGAGAAAAGGTTGGGTAAGCTAAAGCATCATATGATCTGGACCGTGTTGCCTTTTAACGCCAAATAAAACCCACAAATACAGTAAATATGCTATTATTTCATCATAATAATAACACAGGATGCTGTTGTACCTAAAGTCTGAACCCCCGACATCACTTCCTGTGCACATGTCCAGAACACATCTATGGTAACACACATGAGCCCAAGTATCAATGTCTTAAATTGCTTATTTTGTCTGACTTTATTTACTATATTGGTTAATATGAGTGTAAATATAGGGGTGCTATTTTATATGCAGAGGGCTCTAATAATATTAAAAACACATTTTCTGTTCCTCTATGAAAACATTCAATTTATAAAGAAGGAATCCTACCTTGCGGATATTCACTTATGGTCAGGTCTGGAACCAATCAACCATGATAAATGAGGGAATATTCATTCATTCATCGCAGGGGGTACCTACCCCAGAGTCCAGAGGGAAGCTGACATCATTGCAGCACCCTGACAGGCACCAGTGAAATGCTTTATTCATTCATTCATTCATTTTCTACCGCTTATCCTCACTGATCGCCAGCCAATCACAAGGCTGCCGAGGTGCTACAATGCTGCCTGAGGAGCGCGAGAGCCCAGAGGGAGGCTGACGTTATTGCAGCTCCCTAAGGCAGATGCAATACATTATGGGAAAACTTTAAAAGATTTGACTCATATTCGGTACATTTGTTTATTTTCTACCGCTTATCCTCACAAGGGTCGCAGAGGGTGCTGGAGCCTATCCCAGTTGTCTTCAGGCAAGAGGCGAGGTACACCCTGGACTGGTCGCCAACCAATCACAGGGCACATATAGACAAACAACCATTCACACTCACATTCATACCTATGGACAATTTGGAGTCGCTAATTAACCTAGCATGTTTTTGGAATGTGGGAGGAAACCGGAGTACCCAGAAAAAACCCACGCATGTACGGGAAGAACATGGAAACTCCACACAGAGATGGCCGAGGGTGGAATTGAACCCTGGTCTCCTAGCTGTGAGGTCTGCGCGCTAACCACACGACCACCGTGCAGCCCCAGCCCAAGTATCAACGTCTTAAATTGCTTATTTTGTCTGACAATATGTACTATATTGGCTAATATGAGTGTAAATATAGGGGTGCTATTTTTATATCCAGAGGGCTCTAATGATGTTAAAAAAACATTTCTATTGTTTGTAATTTTTGTAACTCAGAATAAACAAGTATTATAAACTTATTATTCAGTTCATTGCACTCACTGAAATTTTAACATTTTAACACATTTATTTAACCTTTTTGTGGAAATCACATAGTTCGAGACCCTTATGAGGACTAAAATAACCTATAAAGAGCTATTACTTATTACTTGCAATGCAAAGGCTTGAATCAATAGGCAGTTATGTGTCCAATATCAAACTAAGTTTACCTTTGCTTCTGGAAGGAGTCTCACTGCAAATATCCCAGAGGAGGTGGTCAAACGGAATAAGTGGATTTGGACATCTGTGGTCCCCTTATTAAATCAGGTATTGAACAATAACCCTTTTTTGGCTGACTTTTTATTGGCCTCCCTCCACTTCTCCAGCTGACCAGTTGCAAATAATAAAAATGGCTGCCCAGAACGTGGCTTATTTGAGCCTCGCGGGGGGAACGTGAGAGGTGTCAACACAATGAGACAATATGTCCACTGGGCACGCAGGAAGCAGTGAGAAAACCGGCTCAGGATGCATCGTGCGAAATGGAGAAAGTAGTATTTCTCTCGTGGGGGTGCGGTGGGGGTGGGTGGGGGGTAGAAAAGTAGAAATGCTCCTATAAATCCCCCATCATGACAAGTGTGTAAATATTTATGTTCACAAGCCTGGCTGAGACTAACAGCGGAGGACAATGCGACTGGGTGAGCTTGGCGCGTTAACTCAATATTCATCTTCCCTTCCCCCTCCCCCCACCTCCCCTGCCTTGTCCCCCTGCTGCACACCACACATGTATATTCATTACTGACCTCCGACTGTCTCGTAAAAGTCATGAGCGCCCGAAGGCTGGCTGGGACGCCACCGTGAAGCCCATCATGAGCGCCGGATGGCGGCAGGGTTCACATCGAGCTTCTGTGTGCGGTAAAAGAAATGACAAATGTACAAAACGGATGGAATGAATTCCGGAAATGGCGACCGGTTTGTTTTATTTCTGGATATTTCTTGGATATTCTGCAGTATTTAAGTAACTGTGTGCAAAAATTATGAAATATGCCATAGAAAGCTAGGAGACCAGGGTTCAATTCCACCCTCGGCCATCTCAGTGTGGAGTTTGCATGTTCTCCTCGTGAATGCGTGGGTTTTCTCCGGGTACTCCGGTTTCTTCCCACATTCCAAAAACATGCTAGGTTAATTGGCGACTCCAAATTGTCCATAGGTATGAATGTGAGTGTGAATGGTTGTTTGTCTATATGTGCCCTGTGATTGGCTGGCCACCAGTCTGGGGTGTACCTTGCCTCTCGCCCGAAGACAGCTGGGATAGGCTCCAGCACACACCGCGACCCTTGTGAGGATAAGCCGTAGAAAATGAACGAATGTACCGAATATGAGTTTACAATGGAAAAAATAACAAATCATTTCAAGTTTTCCCGTAATGTATTGCATCTGCCTGAGGGAGCTGCAATGACGTCAGCCTCCCTCGTGCTCTTCAGGCAGCATTGTAGCACCTCGGCAGCCTTGTGATTGGCTGGCGATCAGTGAGGATAAGCGGTAGAAAATGAATGAATAAAGCATTTCATTGGTGCCTGTCAGGGTGCTGCAATGATGTCAGCTTCCCTCTGGACTCCGCCTCTTGCCCAAAGACAGCTGGGATAGGCTCCAGCACCCCCAGCAACCCTCGTGAGGAAAAGCGGTAGAAAATGAATGAATGAATGAATGCCATAGAAATCCTACCACACATTACTATACTTACTACATATCACAATATTGACATTTTGTCCTACTTCTACATTTGAGAATCCATCATTTGAGAATTTGAACACATATTTTTTGCTAGTGTGTGTGTGTGTTGTGTGTTTGACAGCGTGTATGTTGGAGATAAAGGGGGCCATTCCGACCGCTGGAAGACAGGAGGTCTAACGAGGATGTATGGCTGCTCCGAGCATCTACCTCAAGACATTTTTGTGTCATCATTCAACTCCTTCTCTCTCAACACAACAACACAACACAACACAAATATATAAAGAGCACAAACAGCAACCTACCTTGTTGCTATTACATGCACTTTTGCATCATTCTCTAAACGCTGATAAAACTGAAGCCTGTTCGGAAACAGGTACTACAGAAACGGTCCAAGACCCATTCTAATTCCTGTAAAAATGTATCAGTCGGGCAAACAGCCTATGGATCCTCTTTATCACTATGTGTGTGTGTGCATGTGCTGATTGTTATTTAGATCCATTCTTGCTTCATCCTGGAGGAAGCACAAGAGAAAAAAAAAGGTCATATTATCATCTAATTTTCTCCTGCAGCTGATTAATTAGCTGATAGTTAGGTGTTCTATTAATAGAGAGGTATAATGCTGGAGTGCTTTGGTGTTGCCGTAACATTAGGTACATCTGCACACCCGAATTAGCGCCAATATAAGGGATTTTTTTTAACATATATATGCCTTCCTGATTTATTCATTTTTACATGTCTGTCAGACTTCAATGATAACACAACTGAACACAAAATTCAGTTTTTCATTTATTCATTCATTTTCTACCGGGGTGCTGGAGTCTATCCCAGTTGTCTTCGGGCGAGACTGGTGAGCCGCGCAGCCTGAAATACTTTACTTGCATAATAGGAAACAATTAAAATACATATTTTTATTTTAAAACCATATTGGTACTTGTATTATATATTTCCTAGCCCCCTTTACAGTGTTAAGTTACTGTGGGATGAATTTAGCATTCTTTGTAAGATGACACTGTGAGGTTCAGCCACCTTTTATTATTAAGGGAGAAAACAATACTGAAAAAGCGATTGCCCCCACAAGTGGTGAAAACACGGAACAGTGGTGTTGAACAATGGTGAACCCCTAAAGGTCACAAAAGGTCCCACAACTACATCCAAAGAATTGCAGGCCTCACTTGCCTCAGTTAAGGTCAATCTTCATGACTCCACCATCAGAGAGACAATGGGCAAAAATGACTTGCATGGGAGTTCCAAGATCAAAACCACTACTCAACAAAAAGAACATTAAGGCTTCTCTCAATTCTGCCAGAAAAACATCTTGATCATTCCCAAGACCTTTTGGAAAAATACTTTTTCCCATTACAACTTGCCTAAAGGTAATACTGCATTTCAGAAAAAAGAACATCATATCAACAGTAAAATATGGTGGTAGTAGTGTGATGGTCTGGGGCTGTTTTGCTAGTTTAGGACCTGGGATACCTCCCGTGATAAACATTCATTCATTCATTTTCTACCACTTTTCCTCACGAGGGTGAGGAAAATGCGGGCGGAAACCGGAACCGGAAAACACTAATCCGAGAGGTCACAAAAGTCCCCACGACAACATCTAAAGAACCGCAGGCCTAACTTGTTCACCAATGACTTCACCATCAGAGATGGTGAAAACACGGAACAGTGGTGTTGAACAATGGTGAACCCCTATAGCGCAGCAGCAACTCATCCGAGAGGTCACAAAAGTCTCCACGACAACATCTAAAGAACCGCAGGCCTAACTTGTTCACCAATGACTCCACCATCAGAGATGGTGAAAACACGGAACAGTGGTGTTGAACAATGGTGAACCCCTATAGCGCAGCAGCAACTCATCCGAGAGGTCACAAAAGGCCCCACAACAACATCTAAAGAACCGCAGGCCTAACTTGTTCACCAATGACTCCGCCATCAGAGATGGTGAAAACACGGAACAGTGGTGTTGAACAATGGTGAACCCCTATAGCGCAGCAGCAACTCATCCAAGAGGTCACAAAAGGCCCCACGACAACATCGAAAGAACCGCAGGCCTAACTTGTTCACCAATGACTCCACCATCAGAGATGGTGAAAACACGGAACAGTGGTGTTGAACAATGGTGAACCCCTATAGCGCAGCAGCAACTCATCCGAGAGGTCACAAAAGTCCCCACAACAACATCTAAAGAACCGCAGGCCTAACTTGTTCACCAATGACTCCACCATCACAGATGGTGAAAACACGGAACAGTGGTGTTGAACAATGGTGAACCCCTATAGCGCAGCAGCAACTCATCCGAGAGGTCACAAAAGTCCCCACAACAACATCTAAAGAACCGCAGGCCTAACTTGTTCACCAATGACTCCACCATCAGAGATGGTGAAAACACGGAACAGTGGTGTTGAACAATGGTGAACCCCTATAGCGCAGCAGCAACTCATCCGAGAGGTCACAAAAGTCTCCACGACAACATCTAAAGAACCGCAGGCCTAACTTGTTCACCAATGACTCCACCATCAGAGATGGTGAAAACACGGAACAGTGGTGTTGAACAATGGTGAACCCCTATAGCGCAGCAGCAACTCATCCGAGAGGTCACAAAAGCCCCCACGACAACATCGAAAGAACCGCAGGCCTAACTTGTTCACCAATGACTCCACCATCAGAGATGGTGAAAACACGGAACAGTGGTGTTGAACAATGGTGAACCCCTATAGCGCAGCAGCAACTCATCCGAGAGGTCACAAAAGTCCCCACAACAACATCTAAAGAACCGCAGGCCTAACTTGTCCACCAATGACTCCACCATCAGAGAGACACTGGGCAAAAATGACTTACGTGGCAGAGTCCCAAGATCAAAACCATTGCCCAACAAAAAGAATTCCTCTCAATTCTGCCAGAAAACATCTTGATCGTTCCCAAGACCTTTTGGAAAAATACTTTTTCCCATTACAACTTGCCTAAAGGTAATACTGCATTTCAGAAAAAAGAACATCATATCAACAGTAAAATATGGTGGTAGTAGTGTGATGGTCTGGGGCTGTTTTTACCTCCCGTGATGAATAGAACCATAAATTCTGCTGTCAAAACATTCTGAAGGATCTGTTGGTGACCTCAAGCTGAAATGAACTTGGGTTCTCCAGCAGGACAAGGATTGTAAACACACTAGCAAGTCCAAAATGAAGACTGTAGTAGTAGTAGTGGCCTAGTCAAAGTCTTCAACTGAATACGACTGAGATGCTGTGGGCCAAAATTCCTCCACAGCACAATAAGAGACTCATGCCAAAGCTTGATTGCAGTGTTTCTGCTAAGGGTGTCCCTACCGTTTATTAGTTTTGGGGTCAATCACTTGTAACAATTTCACACAGAGTCATGTAGGTTTGGATTTTTTATCTCCCTTACCGATAAAAAGTTACATTTAAGACTGCATTTTGTATTCAGTTCTGTTTTCCATACATCCATTTTCTATGCTGCTGACTTTGGGCCAGAGGTGGGGGTACACTCTGGCCTGGTTGCCAGTCCACAAAAACTAAAGCATGTACGTATATGTGCAGTTTAGTAAAGATTTGTTGGATCGGTCCTGAATCGGAGGAGTTGAACAATGCCGCCCTCGCAACATGCCGCACAGTCTCACAAGTGCCAGCAACATTTTGGATGGATTCACATCCTGAAAGCGTGTTAAACGAGTACAACTAGAGGAGGTGTTTAAATATACAACACCTAAATAAAGATAGACCTGGCAGTAGACGCAGTTTTCTTAATTCACCCCCCAAACAAAGTTAAAGTGGAAGAGCTATTTTTACGTCTTAAATAAAGTCACTCACGTCACACTTTGAGAAGCTTGCAGCTGTTTTCAAGCAGTTTTGACAGCTCAGGCAAGTGTTGATTTTAACACAGATTCAGTCAACTGCGGGGGGTTTTATGTCTACTTTCTGATTTTGGGAAAGTGTTGACAAAGCATGGAGCGTTTGGCTAGAACCAGAAGAGGTGCTGTTGATTCAGTCTCAATGAGCGTCGTTGGTATGTCAGCTATGGGAGGTTGAATGGATATGATAAGTTGCTCAAAAGTTAGCAAGGAACTATGCAATACAAGTACTAGTACAGGTTAAAAATTAATAATTTTAATGTTTTCCCACAGTGCATTTTGTCTGAGCACATTATTTCATCGGAGGACAAACCGCATAGAAAATGGATAATGGCGCTGTAATGTTAGCCAGAGGAACCAGGGGACCCCAGAGTCTAGAGGGAAGCTGACATCATTGCAGCACCCTGACAGGCACCAATGAAATGCCGTATTCATTCATTCATTTTCTAACGCTTATCCTTGCGAGTGTTGCGGGTGGTGCTGGAGCCTATCCCAGCTGTCTTCGGGCGAAAGGTGGGGTACACACTGGACTGGTCGCCAGCCAATCACAGGGCACATATAGACAAACAACCATTCACACTCACATTCATACCTATGGACAATTTGGAGTCGCTAATTAACCTAGCATGTTTTTGGAATGTGGGAGGAAACCGGAGTACCCGGAGAAAACCCACGCATGCACGGGAAGAACATGCAAACTCCACACAGAGATGGCCGAGGAATTGAACCCAGGTCTCCTAGCTGTGAGCCGTGCAGCCTGAAATGCTTTACTTGGTCGAAATGCATAATAGGAAACAATTAAAATACATATTTTTATTTTAAAACCATATTGGTACTTGTATTATATATTTCCTAGCCATCTTCACAGTGTTAAGTTACAGTGTGATGAATTTAGTGTTCTTTGTAAGATGACACTGTGAGTCAGATCGTTATATTAATGACCTCCCAATGGATTGACAAGCTTGTCGCGGGTTCACTGATGGCTTGTGATTGGCTCCTGCAAAGAGTAGCAAAGAGCTACTGTATTCTCTTTAGCCACAACACTGTAGAATCCGCATGATTCAAAGGTTTAAGACAAAAGTAGCAGACATAACATTTTGTACAATATCCGACTAAAACAAACTTACAAATTAATCCAATAAACAAACAAAATATATTCAGATAAAGAAAATGAATTTCATTTAAAAGCTTTGGCATAATATGTATTTTTCATTTATTTTCATCCATTTGTTTGCAACACATCAATTTATCAGTGTTAGCAGTGCTTCTTTAAATGTGATAATTATATTTATTATAGTAAATTTAATATATAATTTAATTTGCTTTTCTTTTGGTTCATATGCTGCAAAACAATAGCTCTGCATCGGACAACAATGAGATCATATTTTATCTTCGCTCCCCTTCTTTCCCTTTTCATTCCTGATGCCACATATGAGAGGTAATAATGTTTTTGATCAAACTCCGTGTGTGCGGAGAAAAGCATTAAATGCATTTTCATTCAATCGAGATTGAATAAATACATACATAAAGATTAAGTTACTGGGGTTGAGGTTGGATGACGGCATGTTTGCATAATTTCAAGCTTCAAGTATCCCTTTGCAGACTTCCATACAAATGCAGTCAACAGCAGTAATAAGGTTTTGGGAGCTCCTCCATGCTATAAACACTTGAATACACAGCACTGCACACACACAATTAGTACTTTCTGAGTCAACAAAACAAATAGCCATGTGGAAACAAAAGAGGGGCTTTATGAAAAAAAGGTCAGTACTAATTCACCAGTCTGCATACGGTACGTTTTAGGCAAAGAAAAACGTCATAAAATCAAATTTACAGGCTGTTTATAGACCGCGGCTAATCCAAATATTGAGCCGAGGAGTGTATTGTTATAGAAGCGGAGCTGTCACAGTATGGGGCTGCAAGTGCGGCGCAGGTGAGATGCACAAACCACTCAGCACCCGACACCAGAGGCCACTAAATCAATAAAGGGGCTGATTTGCATCTGCTGTGCAAACATGATCCGTCTTGTTGCCGTTTGGGGAGGCTGCCCCAGCAAGTTGTGATGACGAGTTAGCATCGGCCCGACGCAACAGTGCCATTGTTTGATTTAATTGCTTTATTTAATTGTCGTAAGCTGAAAATAATTAGCCATAATAAACAAAATGCAATTCCAATAATTAGGAAAAATTATTCCTTTTGTGAGAACAAAAGCAATGCATTTGTTTGTTGACATTTATTTGCATTGCATTTTAATCTGCACGGTATCTGTCTTTAGTGTCACTTTACAACCAAACCATTTAAAAAGAATAATTTCCCTTCTGCATGCAATAACCAAGCTGTAATGTATTGCATTTCTTGCTGCATGTGTATAATACAGTATAGTTTTTACTGACATGGCTCCCCGAGTGACATATGTGTGGGAGGGAAGAATTTCCATGGCAACAGTGAGCACCAACTAGAGAAGTTTTAGATACCGTGACTAAAACTGTTTTTTTTTGGGCGACAATTATTGTCATGTTTGATGCTGAGTGAAATGAAATGACAACGTCTAATTCGTACATTATTGCATAAATGTATGGGGGCGGGCTGCACGGGGTTCGAGTGGTTAGCGCGCAGACCTCACAGCTACGAAGGTTCAGGGTTCAATTCCACCCTCGGTAATCTCTGTGTGGAGTTTGCATGTTCTCTCCGGTTACACCGGTTTCCTCCCACATTCCAAAAACATGCTAGGTTAATTGGCAACTCCAAATTATCCATAGGTATGAATGTGAGTGTGAATGGTTGTTTGTCTTGTTGTTTGTGTTCGTCAGGAGCCAATCACAAGCCATCAGTGAACCCGCAACAAGCTTGTCAATCCATTGGGAGGTCATTAATATAACGGCCTGATTCACAGTGCCATCTTACAAAGAACGCTAAATTCATCACACTGTAACTTAACACTGTGAAGGTGACTAGGAAATATATAATACAAGTACCAATATGGTTTTAAAATGAAAATATGTATTTTAATTGTTTCCTATTATGCATTTCGACCAAGTAAAGCATTTCAGGCTGCACGGCTCACAGCGAGGAGACCTGGGTTCAATCCCTCGGCCATCTCTGTGTGAAGTTTGCATGTTCTCCCCGTGCATGCGTGGGTTTTCTACGGGTACTCCGGTTTCCTCCCACATTCCAAAAACATGCTAGGTTAATTGGCAACTCCAAATTGTCCATAGGTATGAATGTGAGTGTGAATGGTTGTTTGTCTTGTTGTTTGTGTTTGTGATCAGCAGGAGCCAATCACAAGCCATTAGTGAACCCGCGACAAGCTTGTCAATCCATTGGGAGGTCATTAATATAACGGTCTGACTCACAGTGTCATCTTACAAAGAACGCTAAATTCATCACACTGTAACTTAACACTGTGAAGGTGGCTAGGAAATATATAATACAAGTACCAATATGGTTTTAAAATAAAAATATGTATTTTAATTGTTTCCTATTATGCATTTCGACCAAGTAAAGCATTTCAGGCTGCACGGCTCACAGCTAGGAGACCTGGGTTCAATCCCTCGGCCATCTCTGTGTGAAGTTTGCATGTTCTCCCCGTGCATGCGTGGGTTTTCTACGGGTACTCCGGTTTCCTCCCACATTCCAAAAACATGCTAGGTTAATTGGCAACTCCAAATTGTCCATAGGTATGAATGTGAGTGTGAATGGTTGTTTGTCTTGTTGTTTGTGTTTGTGATCAGCAGGAGCCAATCACAAGCCATTAGTGAACCCGCGACAAGCTTGTCAATCCATTGGGAGGTCATTAATATAACGGTCTGATTCACAGTGCCATCTTACAAAGAACGCTAAATTCATCACACTGTAACTTAACACTGTGAAGGTGACTAGGAAATATATAATACAAGTACCAATATGGTTTTAAAATGAAAATATGTATTTTAATTGTTTCCTATTATGCATTTCGACCAAGTAAAGCATTTCAGGCTGCACGGCTCACAGCTAGGAGACCTGGGTTCAATCCCTCGGCCATCTCTGTGTGAAGTTTGCATGTTCTCCCCGTGCATGCGTGGGTTTTCTACGGGTACTCCGGTTTCCTCCCACATTCCAAAAACATGCTAGGTTAATTGGAGACTCCAAATTGTCCACAGGTATGAATGTGAGTGTGAATGGTTGTTTGTTTATATGTGCCCTGTGATTGGCTGGCGACCAGTCCAGGGTGTACCAGTTGGGATAGGCTTCAGCCCCCGCAGCGACCCTCGTAAGGATAAGCGGTAGAAAATTAAGTAATGAATGAATGTCTGGGGGCTGAAATAGGTGCCCTGTTGCACACCTTCAGTCTGAGATAGATAAGGTTATTATCACTAATTGGTTAAAATGTTATCAATTATACCGTCATCGTGTTTCTTCATTCTAGTGATTTGCAGGACTTGAATCCACCGTCCTTGTGTATTCTTCACTTGTTTTGAATGATGTCTTTTAGTTACAAGGTCACCTGCAAGATCAGAATGTTTTTGAAACTGAAGTTGAAACACCCTGTGTAGTTTGTCGTGCATCCGCACACACACACACACACACACACACACACACACACAAACACACACAGCCGAAGAAAAAAAGCCCCCAAAGCCTCTCGCGCCCACTGCTGGGAGACGCTGCCTAGCGCGGCAATCATGATAAAGCATTTCCCGGCTGGTCTGCCCACGCCGTGCTGCCCCTGCGGCCCGTCAGGTCTCTTCCTGTTTCCGCAAAGCAAGCAGCCGCTGGTTTCCTGAAAAGCAACCCCCCCCCCCCCCCACACCTGACATGAAGCCTCTGTCCTTTCCTGCTGTCAGTGTCTGAGTCACAGACAAAGGCATGTTGGTTCTCTGGCTTGTGTGTGGAATAATGGCGTCCTCACAGTTGTCACTTTGCGAGTCATTGTTTGAATCCAGCCTGTCTGCCTCACATATTCATACATGTAAACACAAGGGTCGATTCCATGCCTTTAATTTGAGAAATATAGAAACAAGTTTGGGTTTTGTTATGTTTTTTTTTGTGTGAAAAAGTTTTCCACATGGTAACATAACATTCATTCATTCATTTTCTACCGCTTATCCTCACGAGGGTCGCGGGGAGGGGGGGGGGGGTCTTTGGGCGAGAGGCTGGGTACACCCTGGACTGGTCGCCAGCCAATCACAGGGCTACCGAGGTGCTACAATGCTGCCTGAGGAGCACAAGAGACCGGAGGGAGGCTGACGTCATTGCAGCTCCATCAGTCAGATGCAATGTATTATGGGAAAACTTTGTTGGGAAAGATTTGTTATAATTTCCATTGTAAACACATTTCATTTTCTGCCGGGTACACCCTGGATTGGTGGCCAGCCAATCACAGGGCACATATAGACAAACAACCATTCACACTCACATTCATACCTATGGACAATTTGGAGTCGCTAATTAACCTAGCATGTTTTTGGAATGTGGGAGGAAACCAGAGTACCCGGAGAAAACCCACGTATACACGGAGAGAACATGTAAACTCCACACAGAGATGGTGTGGAGAGTGAAATTGAACTCTGGTCTCCTCGTTGTGAGGCCTGCGCGCTAACCACTTGAACACCGTGCAGCCCTTTTCAATCATACACAAGCAAAAGAGAATTCAACCACTGTACAATAAAACTAAAATAAAGTAAAATTTTAGCCTATCCCAGCTGTCTTTGGGGGAGAGACGGTGTACACCCTGGACTGGTGGCCAGCCAATCACAGGGCACATATAGACAAACAACCATTCACACTCACATTCATACCTATGGACAATTTGGAGTCGAAACCAAATGTGGGAGGAAACCAGAGTACCAGGAGAAAACCCACGTATGCACAGGGAGAACATGCAAACTCCACATAGAGATGGCTGAGGGTGGAATTGAACTCAGGTTTCCTGGCTGCGAGGTCTGCGCGCTAACCACTTGAACACCGTGCAGCCCGGAACATAACATTATCAAGGTAAAATGAGTGAAAAAGTGAGTGGGGTTCCACCACCCTCATATAGTACTAGTACTCTATAGTATTAGACAGTGCACCCAATCCGCTAAGAGTTATTTCACTTCATAACAAGGGCATTTTCTTTCTATTGGAGGCATGGAATTAAAACTTCAGCTAGTGGCGAGAGGATGAAGAAGAGTATTGTGTGTGTGTATGTGTGTGTGTGTATGTGTTTGTGTGTGTGTGAGTGGCAATAATTGAAGGAATATTGCCTGACTGGAGGAGCGAGCCACGCTTTTACATGAGGGCCCTGAAAGTCATTTCATTTTTCTGCCCATTACTTTTTTCCCTTTTTTGGTGTGGGGAGGGGGGCGGAATCAAATGATGTGGAGCCACGCATGGCGGGAAGAGAGGGTGCCTGAACGTAGCGAGTAAAAGGAGGGTGATATGAGTGGGACTGATGTGACTGAGGGAATTACCTGAAGGAAAGATGGAGGAGAGATGGGAGCACAAGATGGGAGTGATGTACACGTCACATGTGTGTATGTGTGTGTATGTGTGTGTGTGTGTGTCCCTATCCTCATCCCATCCAACATTCCCTCACCCTGCTTCACTTCGTCTCATCTATTCCCATCTTCCTCATTCTCCTCCTCACCTCCCTCACGGTTGACTCTGACAGTGACGTGACAGACTTGAAGGCGGCAGGATAAGCGATTGCCTGGCCCCCGAGGAAGCGGCGGGTGACATGGGGAAGGGGCGACCAGACAGGGCATTGAGAACTGTTGCTACGGTGACGCGACAGCCAGACCGGGAAAAGGCAGGCTGAAAGCTGTGGGGCACGATCACGGTCCAGTTGGTGCGGTGTTAATCTTAAGGGGGAACAAAAACCTGCCCGGGGATCGCCATGACACCTTTCCACCTTTAAATAACTAGTGTGGGATTTTGTACAGACAGGATGGGGGACAGGTGCCATACTTTTCCCATCAGTCATGGAATGACACAAGCAGAACTGGAGCAGGGTATTAGAGTTATGTATTTCTGTGTTACTTCCTATCGTGTCTGTTGTGGCATCATTCCAACCTGCAGTAAAAAAAAAACAAAAAAACTGTTGTTCCAGATATCAAGTCTGGTGCTTGTGCATCTCACTGCACATTACAGTATAGAACATTACTGACATCCAGTGACCAAAATACATACAAACATGGTGCCCTCACTCTATTGTGACTTTGATAGCAGACTAGCAGTGTAGCGGTAGTACTCAGTAGAGTAGTAACAGTCAGTAACGTTACACTAGTAATATCTACTAGGAAGTACAGTGTCATTTGGTCAACTATATTGGGTAATATAAGTGTAAATGTGACTATAGGGGTGCTATTTAATGTATAGAAGGCTCTAATAATGGTTGAAAACATATTTTGAATGACATAAGCAGGTTTTCTATGTTTTAACTATGTATTACTATGAAATATTGCTTTTATTAATATTGAATCCTATTTCACTTATCATAAATTCTAGACTACATATCATCATAATGTCTTTGAATGCATCTTTTGAATGCTTTTATTTGCAGTTTAGTTCATTTTAGACATTTTTTTCTCTTGAAAGTGATTCATTTAGGCCAAAGATTTGCTAGAGTGGGTCGAGTGGTTAGCGCGCAGCGAAGAGACCCGAGTTCAATTCCACCCTTGGCCATCAACCATTTACAATATTCATATTTTGAACTGAATTACTGTATGTGTGTATGTACCGGCTTTTTGTGAAATGATACATTTAAAGCATAACTTTCATTTTGACACAAATATGTTTTGCTTTTGTGACAGCTCAAATATCGAAACAACTATAAAACAACATAAATAACACAATTTTTTTTTTTTTTTGCATCAAAATACCAATTTATTTAAAAATGTAACACTATGTAACGAGTGGTTAGCATTAAGGCCTCAAAGCTAGGAGACCCGAGTTCAATTCCACCTTCGGCCATCTCTGTGTGGAGTTTGCATGTTCTCCCCGTGCATGCGTGGATTTTCTCCGGGTACTCCGGTTTCCTCCCACATTCCAAAAACATGCTAGGTTAATTAGCGACTCCAAATTGTCCATAGGTATGAATGTGAGTGTGAATGGTTGTTTGTCTATATGTGCCCTGTGATTGGCTGGAGACCAGTCCAGGGTGTACCCGGCAGAAAATGAACAAATGTGTTCACAATGGAAATTATAACAAATCTTTTAAAGTTTTCCCATAATACATTGCATCTGCCTGACGGAGCTGCAATGACGTCAGCCTCCCTCCGCTCTCTCGTGCTCGTCAGGCAACATTGTAGCACCAGTCCAGTCCTGGGATAGGCTCCAGCACCCCTGTGACCCTCATGAGGATAAAATGAATGAATGAATTTGCGAGAGTGAAGCTGTTAATTTGAAAAAGCAAAGTGGCAAAAGATCACTGTGCAGTACTGACGCAAATATAAGACGACCAGGAATCTAACGATGTAGTTACACGAGCCCAATTGACCGTGCATGGGCCCACTTGACACCTAATGTACGGCACGTTTGGCTACTGTGAGTGCACTGAATCGTGCCTCGTGATGAGAAGAGGTGGGCCGGGCAACGACACGATTGCATGCACACACGTATAGCTGAGTCATAGAATGACCGAATATCAATTATGAATTCTTAATGATAACCCACACATTTCATTATAAAAACAAATACAAACACCAATATCATCCAAGCATGAAAAAAAAGACCTCACATTGCCCTCCCACTATTTGAGACACGTGGCTATAAATCATTAATCAACACAGCTTTGAATAATAAGTTAAAATACCGCAACTAACAATAATAATTATAACAATAATAGCAATAATGCAAAGCTACAGTCGGAGGGTGATTATTCGCCATCAGCAGTATAGCGCCCGTACCTGCGGACACATCAGAAGAGGTTTATGGGATCTTTATTCCTGATTGCACCCTTGTGAGCTGACAACGGCATAAATCTCGGCGGTGCTTTAAGCGGAAGCATATGCAGCTGTGAAAAAAAAAAAAAAAATCTCAGTGAGGTTGTTACAGCGAGAGGAAATATCTTACATTGCTTCGGCCTACGTGTGATCTCCAGAGATTCGACTTCAGTCTGAAATGCTGAAGAGCACTGTGGAAGAGTTTTGCTGTCATTAACGGGTAGCGTGTCGTGTATCGGGTGGAGAATAAGAGAATGTTAGCATGTTAGCATGTCGAGGTTTACATGTTTACAATGTATATGTGCCCTGTGATGATTGGGCTTCACCCCCCTCGTGACAGCTCTTGGTTTTCCTCTTTTCCTTAGTTCCTTGGTTCATGCTCTTATTTTGTAGTCACTTCCTGTGTTGCTCTGTTCTGTTTTTCCATTGCTTTCCATTATCTCCCGCACCTGTTTCCCATTTTCTGTTGTGCCTGTTGGGTCATTGTCTTTTGTTTCTGTTGGACTTGGACTGCATAGCACCAATAAAAACGTTTTTACCTGCAATTGGGTCCTCATCTCCGCGTTCTGGGGTCGAACCGTAAATTTCTCAAGCCAGAATGTGAGAGAATGGCCCAACTCCGAACCTGAACTAAATAGGCATAACAGAAAATAACAGAAAGCTAATGGAAAGCAATGGAAAACAGAACAGAGCAACACAGGAAGTGACTACAAAATAAGGGCATGAACCAGGAACTAAGAAAAACAGGAAAAACCAAGACCTGTCACGAGGGGGAGAAGCCCAAATTTTGACAGAAACAAGTCCAGGGTGGACCCCGCCGATTGTCGAAGTCAGCTCAAGTAGGCTCCAGCTTACATGTTACCCTAATGATGACATGCCGTATCAAAAATGGATGGATGCTTTTTACCACGGCTCTTTTACTTTGAATGTTTAGCATTGTGACGCGTGATTACGTTTACTGCTAAATCAACCTGAAACCTCCATTTTTTCAGTATTTCAGTATGAATACCACGGTTGTTGGGACAGTTGCTATGCTTTTTTTTAAAGCAGTAACTGAGATCCTGCGGAAAATTAATTAATTAGATTAATTGGAGAATTGTGTGGTGTTTGTCTATGAGTACCCACAGAGTACCCGAGTAAGCTGTGGATGAAAGTCTGCAGCAAAGATTAGTGGGAGCGAGTGGTGTTCTGTGGGGACCTCAAAACCAGTGGACGTCCTCCCATGATTTCGTCCATAGTTTCGAAAAATGGAAATCTGGAAGGGTCGTATCCATTTTTCCCGTTGTGAATTTTCGCTTTATAGTAGCCACTTTTTAAGGTTTTCCACCTATTAAGAATTTGTTCAACGCTTCGGTATATACCTACTTTCATTCATTCATTCACAGGGCACATATAGACAAACAACCATTCACACTCACATTCATACCTATGTACAATTTGGAGTCGCCAATTAACCTAGCATGTTGTTGGAATGTGGGAGGAAACCGGAATATCCGGAGAAAACCCACGCATGCATGGGGAGAACATGCAAACTCCACACAGAGATGGCCGAGAGTGGAATTGAACCCTGGTCTCCTAGCTGTGAGGTCTACGCGCTAACCACTAGACCACCGTGCAGCCTCTATACCTACTTCTCTGAGTTTTTTTTTTACTTGTAGAACTAAGTCCGAGTTGTGAGTTTTTCGGCCGTCCAGTCTTGCAATTATGCTCAGTTCTTATAAAGTTTGTATCAAAAACGAACTTTCCGTTGTAGTCCGTTGTAGTCCAGCCATTTTTAAAACCTGAGAGACGTTTGCGTGTTACATCACAGCTGAGCATGCACTGAAAGAACGCTCCGATTGAGGTATCTTGGGAAAGGAATATTCCACCCCGGTGAATCCAATTATATATTCATTCGGATTGGCACTTTTCTTTCGGAATGAGGTTTATACAAAGATTCAAAGTTAGATTCTTTACATTTGAGCAAATAACCCGAATGGAATTGGAATATTTGGGTCCATGTAAACGTGACAACTGAGTAATTCTAACTGGATCCGGTTGCCCCATGTTGATGTTGCCCCAAATCCCTGTGGCTCCTGTCTCACCTTGTCCGTATATATTTTATATTTTAAGTGGCAAAAGTTGTTGTTTTTTTCCGCTAATGAGGAAGGTGACCACACCGAATAATGGAGATCTCTCATCTCAGTCACGCATCACAGCAGCGTTTCCTTCCGTGAGACAGACCCATAACGAGGACTTAAGCCTCCCTGCCCGCTCGGGCATCTGCGCTCAGGCCTTCCTGCAGTACATCATGTGCCCGCCACCGTTCCCTCACCAGCCTGTTATGCCTTTCCCTAATCCAGCCTGCCGAGACGCCACTCTTTCACGACCCTGCGGCCATATGTTCACCTAAAGATCAACTCAGGCAGGAGGGCTTTGAGGCGCAGTTTGGGGCTTTCTGGGGTGAGATGGAGTTCCTCATGCAGGTCTTATAGTGAAAGTAAAGATTGTCGTAAATTATGATAACGATGATAACAACATCAACTGGTTTTCCTGAGTGAAGCAGCCAGACTAACTAATCACCGTGGTAGGGATACGTGGATCTGACATTATGGATCCCACATCCTGGCACATCAGGGTGCCTTATAATATGGATCAATTCCATGGAGTTCAGCTGGAAGCAGGGATGGATGGAGCTCACTGGTGAGCTACGCCCTTTCTATAGCCTTTAATCTGGTATACTGGGGAGGGGCTTTGCCTCGGGGTAATGGAAGAACAGCAACTCAGTAATAATGGATTATGGGGGGGGGGGGAATAAACACTATAGCGAAGTATTAACTGAAAGAAAGTGACAGTGTTGACAACAACAGCATGGTGGGACCAGTCCAGGGTGTACCCCGCCTCTCCCCCGAAGACAGATGGGATAGGCTAAAATTTTTACTTTATTTTAGTTTTATTGTACAGTGGTTAAATTCTCTTTTGCTCATGTATGATTGAAAAGGGCTGCACGGTGGATGAGTGGTTAGCATGCAGGCCTCACAGCTAGGATACCGGAGTTCAATTTCACCCTCCACACCATCTCTGTGTGGAATTTGCATGTTCTCCCTGTGCATGCGTGGGTTTTTTCTGGGTACTCCGGTTTCCTCCCACATTCCAAAAACATGCTAGGTTAATTGGCGACTCCAAATTGTCCATAGGTAGGAATGTGAGTGTGAATGGTTGTTTGTCTATATGTGCCCTGTGATTGGCTGGCCACCAATCCAGGGTGTGCCCCGCCTCTCACATTCCCTGCGAAGGTCTTCATCGACACAATGTTTTTCCAAAGGGACGTCGCCAACTACTGACCTGGCCTGCACATTAGAGTGTTTTTACAGGTTCGAGTGAACAGCAATGGAATCGGTGTCTGCTCTCATTGTCGTCTCACTTTGCGGTACAGATACCTGCCAGCATCCGTCACAGGGAGAAATTCTCCCATTCTTTGTCTCCATCATTATCATCATCTCGCTGCCATCCAGCTCCCGACTTTCAAGCTCCATTTTTATCTGCTCATCAAGTTACATTGAGAGGGACAAAAACGTCTTCAGATGATTACAGTACTGTGTGTGTGTGTGTGTGTGTGTGTGTGTGTAAGGGAGGGAAGATATGTGAACATTTTAAAGATTGAAAGGTCAGGATGGTAAATTGCCTCTCAGTACATGAGTCTCACTAGTCCTTTGACTATAATGTGAAGGATTAATCCGTCCTCCTGCCCTTTGTGCTCACATTGAACAAGAGCGAGTGTAATTTGCGTTTTTTTTTTTTTTTTTTTCTGGAACGTTTCGTGAATGTTTTCGCCACCCCCTCTTTGCTACTCTGTGTGGTGAAAATGTAGACGCAGTTTTGAAAGGATTTTTTTTTTTAAAGGGGCGACAAAATATGTCAATTGATGTGTTTGATTCTAATTCATTCATTCATTTTCTACCGAGGATCGCGGGGGAGTCTATCCCAGCTGTCTTCCGGCAAGAGGCGGTCACCAGCCAATCACAGAACACATATAGACAAACAACCATTCACACTCACATTCATACCTATGGACAATTTGGAGTCGCTAATTAACCTAGCATGTTTTTGGAATGTGGGAGGAAACCGGAGTACCCGGAGAAAACCCACGCATGCACGGGGAGAACATGCAAACTCCACACAGATATGGCCGAGGGATTGAACCCAGGTCTCCTAGCTGTGAGCCGTGCAGCCTGAAATGCTTTACTTGGTTGAAATGCATTATAGGAAACAATTAAAATACATATTATTTTTTTATTTTAAAACCATATCGGTACTTGTATTATATATTCCCTAGCCACTTTTACAATGTTAAGTTACTGTGTGATGAATTTAGCGTTCTATGTAAGATGACACTGTGAGTCAGACCGTTAATTAATGACCTCCCAATGGATTGACAAGCTTGTCGCAGGTTCACTGATGGCTTGTGATTGGCTCCTGCCAAACAAAAAGCTACTGTATTCTCTTTAGCCACAACGCTGTAGTTGTCAATTAGCCTAGCATGTTTTTGGAGTGTGGGAGGAAACCGGAGTACCCGGGGAGAACATGCAAACTCCACACAGAGATGGCCGAGGGATTGAACCCAGGTCTCCTAGCTGTGAGTCATGCAGCCTGATATGCTTTACTTGTTCGAAATGCATATATGAAACAATTAAAATACATATTATTTTTTATTTTAAAACCATATTGGTACTTGTATTATATATTCCCTAGCCACTTTTACAGTGTTAAGTTACTGTGTGATGAATTTAGAGTTCTTTGTAAGATGACACTGTGAGTCAGACCGTTAATTAATGACCTCCCAATGGATGTACCCGGGAGAACATGCAAACTCCACACAGAGATGGGCGAGGGATTGAACCCAGGTCTCCTAGCTGTGAGTCATGCAGCCTGATATGCTTTACTTGTTCAAAATGCATATATGAAACAATTAAAATACATATTATTTTAAAACCATATTGGTACTTGTATTATATATTCCCTAGCCACTTTTACAGTGTTAAGTTACTGTGTGATGAATTTAGCGTTCTTTGTAAGATGACACTGTGAGTCAGACCGTTAATTAATGACCTCCCAATGGATGTACCCGGGAGAACATGCAAACTCCACACAGAGATGGCCGAGGGTGGAATTGAACCCTGGTCTCCTAGCTGTGAGGCCTGCGTGCTAACCACTCGACCACCGTGCCGCCCTGATTCTATTTCATTCATATTAAATTTATACAAGTGGATGTTTCATTAGGTACACCTGTATATTCAAATGAGACCAATGGCATCAAACCTTTGGAGGTTTGGGTCCCAAATGACAAGTGGATTTCTTTGCCTGTTTTTTTGTTTTTCTTGCTCTCATTTCTCTCGAACCCTGATCCAGGTTTTATTTCCATACAATTGAACCCGCCCCTTCCAGAGAGGCAGGATTTGGTTAATCTAAAAGTCCTCGTTGGCTACCGTTACCTCGGTGCCGATTCGGTTACAGCAGTTACCACAGCGGCACTGCAGCCTGCCAAGCCCCCGTCTCGGCGGACACCCTCCCCCTAATTACTGTGTTTATTGGAAATTAAAGATATACCGCCTAATGAAACGCGGCAAACATTAGCGCCGATGGAATGTCATTAATTCCGGGGCTGGCTCCCATCTCTCGTGCGAGGCGGAGGCGTGGAAAAGAGGGGGGTGTTTGATATTAGCATAAATATGATGTTTTTGTCTGTGGGAAGGCACTCGGATGACGAATAAAATAATGAACAGTACATGGTGATTTTTTTTTTTTTTTTTTTCAAACTTCCATGATGAGGGTCTCTCTTTGTTTATGGATGGGGAAGGACATCCATAAAAGAAGGGGCCCGCAGTGTGGCGGCATCTGTGTAGCATACGGTACCGAGCCCGTTGGTGCCCTCAAACCGCTTCCCCACCGCTCCTCATTCCTCCAGGCAACACGGGACACATATAGGCTTGGGGGGTGCCTATATCATAAACAGCCCCGGTCTCAGGAGATGGTGCAATCTGCCACCACGCCGCTGATAAATGTTTACTGTCTGTTTGGACAGGAGCGACACGCTACACCGCACTGCAACATGCTCATTCATTGTTGTCAATGAATATGCAAAGGAATACTTATAAAGTAGAAGCTCCTATGTTGATGTATGGACTTCAAAAGTGTTTGGGAATTGAAGTCAAAACTCAACTTAACACGTATAATGTAAATGCTCCATGAATTATAGCCGGGGCATTTATTGGGAGCAGACAATAATTGGAGAGAGGCTGCTGTTTTGCCAAATTATTATTTTTTCTACTTTATTTCAAACATGAAAAACATCCAAAGCACAACAAACCAACCAAAATCAATTAAATAAAATAAAAAAAATTAAATTAAATTAAATCATTAAAATAAAATAAAAAAACAAATAAAAAAACAAAATAAAAATACTTAATAATCCTTGATATAATTTTATTCTCATAAGATTACGACTTTTAGGTTTTTTTTCCTCTAAAAGAGAACACTCACATAGCACAATCACTGTTGCACAACAATTTAACGTGACTCATGGCCAAATACTGGCATAAGAGGCAAGCACACAACAGGCGCATTGCCTATTATGCTCATTTTCGACACTATGTATTGAGTTGTGAACTCCTATAGAGCAGCTACACACAATAACCCCCGTAGAAAACTTTCTAGATCTTCCAGATTCTTCACCTCTTTCTGTGCTTCCTTCATACCCCTGGCCCTCCTCTATGTACGTCCACTCCACTGTGATTGGTCACTCTCCCAAGTGCTCCCGAGGACTTCCCGATACAAGGGTGCGCATTTACTGAGTGTAGGCTATCACATGAACATGAACCCACTTTTCCCACCTTTGACTCATAAAACTATGACTTTTTTTTTCTCTTGACCTTCCTAATATGCCATAAAATTATGATTAACATTTTTTTATTCACAATATTACAACGTTATATGATTAGGATATTACTTTTTTCCTCATAATACTCAAACTTAATTCTTTGATATCATTCACTTAATATTTTTCAGTTATTTTTTTATACACTGAATATAATTAGGGCCGCACAGTGGATGTGTGGTTAGCATGTTAGCACGTGGGGTAAAACATTGTATTTAAGGGACACATTTGTATGCACATTGCAGTAAAATGAGCTTCATAGCTTTCTACTACAAGGCTTCTTCTTAGACAACTATAGAAATCTCAGGTTGGAGTGGAAGAGCATCAAAGATAGGAAAAAAAGAGACAAATACAATGTTTCCTCCGTCCCCCGAGACCGCCACTGCATCGCTGTAAGTGGACACAAGAACTCCGGAGATTTTCACATTCTCTACTTTGCACAAACTTGTGAGGAACTACTTCATCCAACTGGGAGGATCCCCTCCTTTTCCGCTCTCTTTGTTTTTTTTCTTCGTCGGGAAGACAAGTATAAGACGATGTAAAGAGTTGAAGATCAGACGACGCAAGAGACGCAGATGCCGAGACGCTTTTGTTCTGTAAAGACGCCATCTCCTCGCTTACAAAGGAGTTCAAGAAGCAGCTGCAAGGTTTTTTTTTTTTTGTTTTTTTTTTCGTTCACAATGTGACGCTTCATAGCTAATTATACTCCCCGTGGAAGGTTATTGTCTCTTTGCATCTTTAAACTGTAAACACCGCCATCTCGTTTGTGTTGGCTATAGCCTCCCCGGGGGTGATGCATCATTTTTCCTTATATCACTTTCGTCCTACAATATCTTCGTCTCACCTTGAAGCTCGGCTGGTATCAGATTAATAAAAAAAAAAAAAAAAAAAAAGTAATTCAAGGGGTGGCCCGGATTCTTCAACCACCCGTTGGACTTCCTTCCAATGACGTGAGAATTAAACGGCACCAATTTCATCATCACCCTCATCCAACAGTCAGGCAGACCGAAAATAACAATAATAATAACGGTGAAATCCAATTTGATCAACGCCTAATTGAATTTTACAAACATCAGAGGAGAGATGTGATCCCAGATTATTTTATTTTTTTTAATGAAGTCTGTAGATATTGGCCGTATGTAAAATGTTAAACGGTGAAATGGAGACATGATTAGGGGTCCAAAAGGAGATGAGGTTCTGTCGCTTTGGATGCGGAGTCGACGCGATTGATGTGGGCTGCTGTCTGATGTTATAAACTGATTAGAGATTATGAAGAAGAGGAATATATGAGCTCGGGGAGGACAATGTGGTTAGCCATGTCTTTGAAATGTTGACCATACGCCTTCATTTCTATATGTTTGTGGAATGAATTAAGGCGGAAGGGTAACTGTGATGTACTTCAATTTATGTTTGATATAAAATTATGTTTTAATCAATGTTTTTTGGCTATACTGTCTTCAAAAAGATAAGTAGAATACTACTATACGTCACTGTTTGTGGTTCAGGAGAGACTATCAATACAATTAACAAGCAAATAATACATTAATTTACACAGGAGCTGCTGTCAGCCACTCTCTACATTGCTAATAATGATCATAATAATAATAATAGGCCTTGTACAACCACAAAACATTTATTCATTCGTTAATTTTCTACCGCTTATCCTCACAAGGGTCGCAGGGGGTGCTGGAGCCTATCCCAGCGGGGTACACCCTGGACTGGTGGCCAGCCAATCACAGAGCACATAGAGATGAGCAAAAGAGAATTCAACCACTGTACAATAAAACTAAAATAAAGTAAAATTTTAGCCTATCCCAGCTGTCTTCGGGCTAGAGGCAAGGTACACCCTGGACTGGTGGCCAGCCAATCACAGGGCACATATAGACAAACAACCATTCACACTCACATTCATACCTATGGACAATTTGGAGTCGCTAATTAACCTAGCATGTTTTTGGAATGTGGGAGGAAACGGGAGAAAATCCACGCATGCAAACCCCACACAGAGATGGCAGAGGGAGGAATCGAACTCGGGTCTCCTAGCTGTGAGGCCTGCGCACTAACCACTCGGAACAGTGATTATTAATTTATTAATATTTTTCCAAAAGTGATGGACCCAAGATGAAGAAGAAAATAGGATTGTACATCGACGACAATGTTGAACAAGAATAAAGTTGTAAAAAAAATTTTTTTTCACAAAAAAAAATTGTAATCTCACAAGAATAAAGTTATGTTCTTTAGCTAGTTCTTTAATGGTTTAATTCAGGATGTGTGTGGGGGAAAAATACTTAAAATATGGGCTTTCTTGTTACATTTTTACAAACATTTTCATAATAGGTTTGTGACATAATCATAATGTATTTTCTCATTATGTTTTTCCTTTACAGTATTTCTCCAAAATTTCTTATGCCTTAGTTCTTCTAAGATTATAACTTTTTTGTTTTGACTTTATTCTCATAAATTTACAACCTTTTTAACAAAACTATAGAACAGCTTTCCATCCGTTAAGTTTGGCCTTAATAGTCCTTAATACAACTTTTTTTCAAAGATTACGACTTTTAGGTTTTTTCTCTAAAATATTTCATTTTCTTGTAAGATTGAAACTTTTTTCCTTTGGAAATATGCAACTTCACATATTGTTACACCTTTAGAGTCAGTCTATTAACTCTAATAGAAGACCATGACACATAGAAGGCCATGACACATGTACACTCACATAGCACAATCACTATTGCGCAACACTTTTATGTGACTCATGACCAAATACTGGCATAAGAACCAAGCACACAACAGGCGCATTGTCTATTATACTAATTTTCGACACTTTTTAGTGAGTTGTGAACTCCTATAGAGCAGCTTCACACAATAACCAGTACAGAAAACTCTCTAGATCTTCCAGATTCTGAACCTCTTTCTGCGTACTCCCGGCCCCCCTCTAGGTACGCTCACTCCACTGTGATTGGTCAGACTCACAAGTGCTCCCGAGGACTTCCCGATACAAGTGTAGGCAATCAGCAACCCACATGAACACTTTTCGACTATTTTTGACTACTTTTTGACAATTCAGTTTTTGCGATAAAAATGTACACTGTTGTGCTAACTCTGGTATCAAGTAGTAAATCACAGGTGCTGCTGTACTGTTACACAATGTCGGGAAAATAATTACTTACTTACTTTCCTAATACTTCTGGTTATTGTGTACTCCTGGTATGACTTTATTCTGGGTAAATGTCATCTGGAAATACTGTAGCCTACCTTCTAACCGGCTGGTCTTGCCACTGTAGCCCCTCGGCTATCCTGACAGGTGGTCTCCTGGCAGTGTGACCCACTTTTATCAGCACGTCCTCATCCGACCTCCAGGCTGGACTGCAAGGGACAGGGAAGGAATATTTGCTGTTTACCTCTGTAAAGCATCCATGTCTTTTATTTAGAGGTCACCACAGCGTGGGCTCGCTTTTCCGTCATGCATACACACACACACACACATACACACACGTTCATGTCATGCCATTGTGTGCAATGCATGGTTGAATTCTAGTTGTACCTCTACTTTTATGAATCGTTGCAGAAACCTCCCCAAAGATATCAACAAACACTTGTTTATTTTATTTTTTTGAACCAGAGCAGGCCGACGCAATAAAAGCTTTTCCTCCAAGGAACCCGATGCCTTGATTCTCCTTATCCTCGGAGATGCAGTTTTAGCCTGGAAGTCTATCGCTCCTCTTTTCGCCTCTATCCTCCATCATGCGTGTCCGTGACCTTGTGACAGTTTCCATCAGGGTTTGAGGGAAAGCGCTTAAGAGAAAGATGTGGGTGGACAAGAGGCTGATGTGTTTCAGTGTTGCATTGTCATAGCAGTGTGTACATGGAGAAAAAAAAAAAGATGAAAAACAGATGTAGCCAATATTTTTTTATATATCTGGAATTAAATAAGTTTTGCAGACCACACACCCAACAACAACTACAGCGGACTCTGCAATTAACAGAAGAGAGCTGTTAATTGGAACATTTACAGTATTTTCCTCATACCTACTGTAAATATTAATTAAAAGTTCAGGGGTAGCGTATTCTTATCAAACCATCTTTTTACATCTAGTTAATTAATTTGTGATTTTTTTTTTAAATTTGTTCCTGTGTGCGGTTGTATCATCTGCAATGTATAGATTAAAACAGTTTTGGTCGTAGTATTGACCCCTGGGGTACGCCACACGATACATTGAAGCTTGTAGATGTATATTCTCCTAGTTTCACATAGTATTGCCTCCTGTCTGCTAAGTAGCCCAGTTCAAGGCTAATGCTTTCTCTCCATATGTTTTTAATTTTGGAATTAGGATATTGTGATTAATTGTATTGAAGGTTTTTGTCAAATTCATGAATGAGTTGCATAATTTCTAAGGTCTATTGCAATGGTAATTTCCTCAGTGCCATGGACGTTGAGATATTAGTATCCGTATTGACTGTCCGCTAGTAAAGCATTCTTATTAATGCATTTGTTCAACCTGTTTTTGAATATATTTTCCATAATTTTTGAAAATGGAAGTAGTAGAGAAACTGGTTTAACTAACTTAAACCAACTAACTAACTTTAATTAACTACCAAAATGCAGAGTAGAAATAACGACCATTAAGTAAAAACACAGAGGCATGCAAAGTGCAATCACTCCTCCCACCAGTTATTAATGATGACAGCCACCTTGCACAAAATACACCAACATTCATTCATTCATTTTCTACCGCTTTTCCTCACGGGGGTGCTGGAGCCTATCCCAGCCGCCTTTGGGCGAGAGGCGGGGTACACCCTGGACTGGTCGCCAGCCAATCACAGGGCACATATAGACAAACAACCATTCACACTCACATTCATACCTATGGACAATTTGGAGTCGCTAATTAACCTAGCATGTTTTTGGAATGTGGGAGGAAACCGGAGTACCCGGAGAAAACCCACGCATGCACGGGGAGAACATGTAAACTCCACACGGAGATGGCCGAGGGTGGAATTTAACCCTGGTCTCCTAGCTGTGAGGTCTGCGTGCTAACCACTAGACCGCCGTGCCGCCCATACACCAACACAATGACTCAAAATAATCCAAAAAAAGGTGGAATTTACAGTCAGATGAATGCCGTATACGGTGGTAAAAGGTTCTTTACCAGGAATTCAACAATCTTTCCACCTTGATGGAAGTCTGTGCTCTACTGTGAAAGAAACAGAAGCACCTTAGCTCTACTATGTTGCTACCAAGACAAAGAACCCGCTCCTCAGTGCCAGAATGGGAAACTAGGCAGCAGGATCACTTTGTCAACAGTCCCCGGCTACAAGCCTCCCTCCTCAACCCCCCCTTGCTTTTGGAGGGTGATTTTTCAGCCTCCAGGTGTTTACCTGCAGGACACACATTCCTCTTGAGGAGCACATGGGTGTCACATACGCCAGCTGTGGGCAGGCACATCACTCAGTGACATCGAGGGATGGGGCCAAACAAACAAGAGAATGGAGGGCAGCGGCGCTTTTATTATGCATGCACCGATGCTTACAGTCATTAGGTATGTAGAAACGCCACAGAGCAAGCATCCATATCCGGAGAAGAGTTCCCAGCAGAGGCTGAAGCCGCATTTTTCCAACTGCAAGGTCAAAGCGAAAAACATCCACACAGCATAGAGCAACAGACGTCGCCTTTAGTATTTCGCCTTTAGAAGTATTAAAAGCAAAATGGTGAAGTTCAGTTACTGTATTTCTTAATAACAGGGTTTAATTTTGTCAGTTGTGTTCGGTGTCATTGGTTTAGATGCAAAGTCAAGCCCACAATGACTTATAACGTTGCCAGATTTTGAGCAAAACTGCAGTTTTATTTTGGGAATGATAATCTTTGCTGGAAATGACGGAAGAAAGTATCAAGGACACTTTAAGATATGTACAAATAACCATCTGCTTTTATGGATATATACTATTATATATACATACTATATATATATATATATATATATATACTATTCTATGGATTTATAACTGTCTTCGGGCGAGAGGCCGGGTACACCCTGGACTGGTCGCCAGCCAATCACAGGGCACATATAGACAAACAACCATTCACACTCGCATTCATACAATTAACCTAGCATGTTTTTGGAATGTGGGAGGAAACCGGAGAAAAACCACGCATGCACAGGGAGAACATGCAAACTCCACACAGAGATGCCCGGGGGTGGAATTGAACCCTGGTCTCCTAGCTGTGAGGTCTGCGCGCTAACCACTAGACCCCCTTTTCAATCATACATGAGCAAAAGAGAATTCAACCACTGTACAATAAAACTAAAATAAAGTAAAATTTTAGCCTATCCCAGCTGTCTTTGGGCGAGAGGCGGTGTACATACTGGACTCGTGGCCAGCCAATCACAGGGCACATATAGACAAACAACCATTCACACTCACATTAAAAGGACTATTCCTTTCCATGTATACCATTTTTTTTCGGAAAGGTCATTCGGAAAGATTCCAATCGGAAAAGAGAAAAACTCCTCATTTAACGTGGCTACTGTTGACATCGGTTGATCGGATAAAGCCAATGCATCTCTCCGAAGAATGATGTTGACTGCAATTATGCATATAAAAAAGTTCTTTTTTTCAGACATTTTGAATTATACTTCAGTACAACCCAGGTAACCAAAGTGAATCATAACCACAAATAACAAAAATATCCATCACAACTTCTTTGGTTGACCTTTTTTCCATCGACACCCTCCCCTGGCTCCATTCCCTACTTTCACTCCAGATCCCCATTTGAACACAGGATGGAAATTCCGTGCCGCTTAAGCCCGCTACATCCACCGCACGGAGCAAAGGTAGGCGCGTTCCGTGTGTGCGCGATTTGCCCTCTGCGTGCACGCTAAAAGTTGCAAATGGAAGCGGGAATAACAGATGAGTATCTCCTCGCATCTGATGAAAGGTCTAAGTGATACAAATGCGTCCCATTCCAGTGATCCATCCAGGCCTCGTGTCATCGGAGGTGATTTGTGGGAAAGGTCGAGCAAGAAATGACTTTGGCTAAGGAGGCCAATCCCCTTGTTTGTGTTTGCGGGGCCTGCCGGGGCTGGAGCGAGGGCACGGGTGGCGAGGCGTCTGCGTGGCGCAGGTGGTGTTTTTTTGGGGGGGGGGGGATTGGGTTGATATATCATTTGCCAAGGTCGTACTCAATTAGGCTATTTGTTGAGCACAGCCGCGTGAGGTTGGTTTAATCAAGCGAGGAAGGGAGACAACAACGACAAAAGAGGAAATAAATTAGGCATGGTGAGGCGATTCTGTCAGGCGGGCGGCGGCAGCCTGGAGAAATGTTCCATTTAGCCAGTCGGAACCGACTGTCCACACTCACCTTTTTCTCGATGACTTCCTAACGCTATTATAACGTTTTTTTAAGCACGACAGGCAACACACAAAAGGTCAATTACACCAGATGGGCGTGATTAGTAAACGTGTTTAAATAGACATTGGGGGGAATTTGGGGTGTGGCTACGGCTGCAAAGCATGACATGCATCAAGCAAAGTGACAACAGTTGTTTACCCTGATTAAGCCGAGACCTTGAAGGGCGCTAAGCACCTATGCAAGCGGGTGCAGCCCTGAAGGAGAAGAGTCAGGCTGTGTTAATAGCCGAGCAATCAGCGGCCATTCAGGTTAATGGTCTTTCTGCGAGTCGGTCGGGCTAATGTGCGATTTGGGTGGTGTGCCCGGAGCTCGGCATTCCAAAAAACGCCGGTCGCTGCCATGCAACACCACACCCTTAGGCACTATGGCAGCGTATGATGCTAATATTTGATCAAATTAATCTTATGGAATCTAATGGAACTTTCCTTTTATGCTGCCAGAGACTGCAGTCAATCATGATCAACTTTTTAGAATATTTTGGTGAAATTAATGGCAATGCTAACCGTTTTATTATTTTCAAAATTACAACACGGAAACACGTTTACAAATAATAAAGAATGTAAAAATAAATTAATGAATAAAACATTGGATTGGAGAAAATAATTTCATATATAAACACAAAAACACACACAAAAAAACTTTAATTATATTAGGAAAGCAGGAAGTGAACAAATGTAACAGTTACTGATTGTAAAAGTACCAGATGGAGGGGTAGGATTTAATAAGCTTTGCTTCTTCCTACTCCTTTCGGACATGTGGAACTGTGAACTAATTATGGGATGCATTCAATTGTAATCTGATGCATGTTCAAATGAAATAAAACCATTACCATTACCAAATAAAATTGCAACTCAAAAATAAATAGAACATGAAATACAATTAAAAAATATATTAAAAAACATAAATAGATTAATAAATAAATTAATTAATCAAATTAATTAATTAATCTAATGTGAGTGTGAATGGTTGTTTGTCTATATGTGCCCTGTGATTGATTGGCTGGTGACCAGTCTAGGGTCTACCCAAAGACAGCTGGGATAGGCTCCAGCACCCCCTCGACCCTCGTGAGGAAAAAGTGGTAGAAACTGAATGAATGAATGAATGAATTAATCTAATTAATTAATTAATCTAATGTGAGTGTGAATGGTTGTTTGTCTATATGTGCCCTGTGATTGGCTGGCGACCAGTCCAGGGTGTACCCCGCCTCTCGCCCAAAGACAGCTGGGATAGGCTCCAGCACCCCTGCGACCCTCGTTAGGAAAAAGCGGTAGAAAATGAATGAATTAATTAATTAATCTAATTAATTTATGAATTAATCAAATAAATAGATTACAAATGAATGAGTGAATAGAGTAAAAAAGTAAGGAGTAAAAACTGACCGGCATTGTATAATATATATACAATTACATGCGATTGTTCAATTCAATTCAACTTTATTTATATAGCAACCAAATCACAACAGCAGTTATCTTACGGCAGGTCACAAATGAAGGCAGATAACCAACTGAAACAAGACACGAGCAAGCATTTGACGACAGAGGCAAGGAAAAATTCCCTCTAAGGAAGAACCTTGGACTAAAGCCAGACTCTGTGGGGCGGATGTCTGTCTCGACTCGGTTAGGTGGAGATATAACAATTAAATAAATACAAAAAAATTACAAAAAAATTTAAAAAATGGATAGTTTATTATGAAATGTTGACCAAAATTTTTTTATTTAAAATTCAAACCCAAATTTTTAATTTTAGTTGACATTGTGCTCTCATTCCACCCTGCTAAAATAATAGATCTTATTACTTCCTCATTAAGGGCCCAAATTTAATATGAAATCATCCATGATGAGTGGAACGTAAACATCCGCTTGCAACTTTAAATTAAGCAGAGACCGAGGGGCGAAGTTCTGGTTTTTGGTGATGATGAATCGATAGCAAGGCAACCCGATGGCGACAAAGACGCGTTGCTTTCATTTCTCTGCTCTTACCTGTCTTCTCCCTCACACGCTTTTCACGAGACCTCTTAAGCTGTGACATTTCCGTTTCCCTGGAGACAGAGCGTGCCAGGCGGTTGCCACGGCAACTCCCTGCACTTTAAGGCTCGCGCAGCATTAACGCGTGCACACACACACACCCTACCCCATAGTGAGAATGGTGCTAAAAAAGGGACGTGGGGGGGGGGCATCCAGAGGAAAAGGACACCTGCTGGCTTCCTGCTAATTGGCTATTTCTCTTTCACACTTATATATGCAATATATAGAGATATTTATTTTAAGTTTCTACTCTTTTTCTTGTTCTGGCCATCCATTGCAGGATACTTGAAATTGCTCTCCTCTATAACTTATATGGGCATTCAAGGCCTCGTCTTCCATCGTGTAAAGTCCGCCCGCCAACTACGGAGTCTGGCATTTATCTTCATTTGACCTTGTCACTCCCTATCATCGTGCTCGGTCCCAGCTACACTGGTTGAGACCGTTGGACATAACGTGCTTTTTATTATTAGCTGCATGTCATATTGACTTGTTCTGATGGGTGGCCTTAGGTTGGAGCTTTAGGTAAATCCTGTGACCTTCTAGCTTTACATACTAATAAGTATTCTTCTTAAATACAATTCATCCCTGTGTAGTCTTATGGCGGGCTGCAAAACTATAGAATGCAAATTCCTGCAAGTTTGAGACCATTTGCCTGTGATTGTGATATAATAAATATAATTACTATTTGTGCTATTGTGTATTGTGACCAATGGGCAAAGAGTTGGTGGTGAATATACCATAAAAACACAATATAACTATAATTATTTCATATTAAGTTTGGTCTGATGTAAAGGAAAAAATGGCTGCACGATGGTCGAGTGGTTAGCACGCAGACCTCACAGCTAAGAGACATGAGTTCAATTCTAGTCTCGGCCATCTCTGTGTGGAGTTTGCATGTTCTCCCCGTGCATGCGTGGGTTTTCTCCGGGTACTCCGGTTTCCTCCCACATTCCAAAAACATGCTAGGTTAATTGCAGACTCCAAATTGTCCATAGGTATGAATGTGAGTGTGAATGGTTGTTTGTCTATATGTGCCTTGTGATTGGCTCGTGACCAGTCCAGGGTGTACCCCGCCTCTCGCCCGAAGACAGCTGGGATAGGCTCCAGCACCCCCCCCCCGTGACCCTTGAATGAAAATGAATTAATTAATTACTGTTTTGTGGTTGAATACGACAACCAAACATATTAATATTAATAGTCCAAAAATTATGATACCGTATCATGATATAGTAAAGGAAATATTGCACTATCATCGTTCACTCTGTGAAGTTGTGGAATTGCTGTTTGTGACACTCATATTTATACTGTCTGTCAAACATTTGCAGCATTTCTTGAAATTCTTTATTTTATTATTAGCCACTGGTTAATTGGCGACTCCAAATTGTCCATAGGTATGAATGTGAGTGTGAATGGTTGTTTGTCTATATGTGCCCTGTGATTTGCTGGCGATTGACCAGTCCAGGGTGTACCCCGCCTCTCGCCCGAATTCAGCTGGGATAGGCTCCAACACCCCCCACAACCCTCGTGAGGATAAGCTGTAGAAAATGAATGAATAACTACGACCAAACATTACAAAGGGAGAGCTATCCGAAACTGACACAATTTTTTTTTCTAAAAACAGAATAATTACACAGAAACCTGGAATGGCCTGTCAGAATAATAATAACCACTATTTTGGGTAAAAAAAAAAATATGTCAAGTTCCGAGAACTTGAAAATTTGAAGCGACGTTGTGAATGACATTCCCGACTCTACAAAATTTCAAGGCTTTTTCTTTGTTTTTGTTTTTTTTTTGCAGCTAACTCATGCTGCCCTAATGCTGCTCAATTTAATGTCCCGGTGGAAACTAGAACATTTTTATCACTTTCTGATGTCCAGAACAGGACATGAAAGGAGGACATATCCTGGAAAAACAGAACATATGGAACATGCTGCTACCTAGCAAAATAGATACTGCATGTGTCCCAATCCTAACACTGAAAGATTGTGAGCGTACACATTTTATACGCTCACAATGTTCCTCCTTTGCCTATACTTTATAAAAGTTACAATAAATATTCTCATAACAATCTGGTAGCATGGATATTATTGGCTCTGGGACAATTTAGTCCCTTTGGGCCGACTGTTGTCCACCACGGACGTACAGATTGGGTTCTGCGTTTTACACTGTGGAGTCATAATTAGGAATGAACAGACTAACTGACCAGTTGGTTCTGAATCTGTCAAAAAAACCCTGACCTGGACCCGACAAGCAGTCCATCTTTTTGCAGCCATATGGAAGTTAGAGGCTGTATTGTCTTTTTTTCCGTTCATACAGTATGTGTCCTTGTATTAACTCAGAACAGCTATTGTGTTCCAGTCGCTTTTATAAGCTTTGCTCAAGTTTGTTGTCCTTGTTTGGCGCATAATGTGCTGCAGGGGAGCTTTGCTTGACAGGTGGCTTGAAACAAGCCTGTCCCAGAGTCCGCTGTTGACATTTGAACAATATGGAAATGATTTTTTCTTGCTTGCATGACGCCGGGTGCAGCCAGCTATACTCACTTAATTACGTCAATGAACAAACCTTTTGTGTATTTTATATTGACTTGAGGATGAAGGTTCTGGGAAACCAGTAAGTCAGTTCATTGTCAGTTGATTCGGCAAGGTAGATGGTTGTATCGTTGAACTATCATCATAAAAATTATTGAATTTTAATATGGCCGGGTACTATAAGTGTTCCAATATATGTCGAAACAACACATACAAAATATTTTTCCAATGCATGATTATTTAGTGGTGCCACCATATATCTGTTTTTGTGGAATAAAATGGTAAACAGTTCAATGGTCGCCATGGAGATTTGAGGTCAGGAAAGACTGCAACTCAAGAACTCTGAGGTGATCTTTATGTTTTTGTTGGTATTTATACTACTATTACATATTACTAGCAAATTGTGGTTTTGTCTCAACATTTCCAGGTCAACTTTTTGGCAATTCCGAAATTTTACAAAAGTTTATGTGTGAGGTGGCACCCCTAAATCTCAATGGATTTCCTCAAAACTTTGCAAAAGATATTTTAATGTTCATTGGAGAAAAAAAAATGGAATGCCAGCCAAATTGATATTATGAATTTAAAATTTCCCATTCAAATTTGATGCACCCTAATGTGCATTAAAGTGGATAAAATATTATACAGCAGGGGTCTCAAACTCAATTTACCTAGGGGCCACTGGAGCTAGGGTCTGGGTGAGGCTGGGCCGCATCAGGTTTATAAATAAATAAATAAATAAATAAATATAATAAAAAATAAAAATATAATAAAATATCAATAAATATTAATTACATTAAATATTAATAAATATATATAATATAATAATCTTCAATGCTTCTGCTATACCCTCCACTTTTTCAGTGCTTTGGTTCTTTGCAAAAGCTGTGATAAAACATTAAATTATAATAAATTATTATAAATAATTTTTTATTTATTATTAAATTATTAAATAAATGTTTAATGTTGATTTTTGCACAAAATAAGATGGAAAAATAAATAAGCAAATAAAAAACAAATGAAATAAGTGAAACAAATTAACAAATTAATTTTTTATTCATTATTAAATTATTAAATAAATGTTTAATGTTCATTTTTATTTTTTGACACAAAATAAGATGGAAAAATAAATAAGCAAATCAATAAACAAATGAAACAAATGAACAAATTTATTTTTATTTATTATTAAATTATTAAATAAATGTTTAATGTTAATTTTTATTCTTTCAACACAAAATAAGATGGAAAAATAAATAAGCAAATCAAAAAACAAATGAAACAAATTGACAAATTAATTTGTATTTATTATTAAATTATTAAATAAATGTTTAATGTTAATTTTTATTTTTTGACACAAAATAAAATGGAAAAATAAATAAGCAAATCAAAAAACAAATTAAAAAAATGAACAAATTCATTTTTATTTATTATTAAACTAATAAATAAATGTTTAATGTTAATTTTTATTTTTCAACACAAAATAAGATGGAGAAATAAATAAGCAAATCAAAAAACAAATTAAACTTTCACCTCAAACTAGCGTCGCGTGGGCCACATTTGGCCTGCGGACCATGAGTTTGAGACCCCTGTTATACAGATACCCGCCTTACATGTACGCTAACATGTCTTCCGAAGCATTTTGACCACAACAAACATGACTGTACTCCATAATAGACGTCCATTTCTGTACATCTTCTACATGTTTACTCCAACAATGGCAGCTACCCGTGAGTGACAAATAGATTTAATATAAAAAACACAATCTGGAAACAAAAAGCCTTTGACCTTTTATCGGCTGATTCGGACCGGGTCCGGTCCAGCTGCCCCATTTAGCTCGGCCGCATCGACCTCACGATTACAGTATCGATTCCATGACTGGCCGGGATTCATCTGTCCAACTCATCCCTCGTCGAGCACTTCAATTATCAGAGCCATCACAGCCGCGCCTCTGCGAGTGGCAGCTTGTCCAACACTGTAATCTGTCAGGGAATGAGATCCTGACCGCCTCGTCATATGCCAGATGCTACCCTATAAGTCACCTTGATCATTAAGGGCCGTTGAACACCGGGTTCCCCCTTTGGAGAACCCAGTAGCTCGGCTTAGCTGGACCTTAGCAAAGGCAGATGGCTTTTCTTAGCTGCATTGTCAATCACAAAGCTCATATGGACGACTATACGTAACTCCCTGTCTGTATTTCGATAACTTGCCCATTCTTGGCGCCACCGTGAGTCCCTGTGTGAATGACAGGAAGAAAAGCTCTGACTCGGTTGGGGATCTCTAAATATCTCAATTTCAAATATATATGTACTTTTTTTTGTTAGGCTGCACGGTGGTCTAGTGGTTAGCGCGGAGATCTCACAGCTAAGAGACCCATGTTCAATCCCACCCTGCATGTTCTCCCCGTGCATGTGTGGGTTTTCTCCGGGTACTCCGGTTTCCTCCCACATTCCAAAAACATGCTAGGTTAATTAGCGACTCCAAATTGTTTATAGGTATGAATGTGAGTGTGAATGGTTGTTTGTCTATATGTGCCCTGTGATTGGCTGGCCACCAGTCCAGGGTGTACCCCGCCTCTTGCCCAAAGACAGCTGGAATAGGTTCCAGCACCCCTTGCGACTCTCGTGAGGATAAGCAGTAGAAATGAAAATACCAAATAAAAATCATGTTTTTCTTATAATGAAAATTATTTCAGAGACTAGACGACCCGAGTTCGATTCCACCCTCGGCCATCTCTTTGTGGCGTTTGCATGTTCTCATGGGTTTTCTCCGGGTACTCCGGTTTCCGCCCACATTCCAAAAACATGCTAACTTATGCTAACATGCTAACATCCTTAACTTTTTTTAAACTCTTCTGATATTACTTATTTTCTCACTTTGAGACATTTTTTTATTTAATATTGCAAAATCAGGGCTGCGTGATGGTATAGCTCACAGCTAGGAAACAGCTAGGAGACCCGAGTTCAATTCCACCCTCGGCCATCTCTGTGTGGAGTTTGCATGTTCTTGCATGCATGGGTTTTCCGCCCACATTGAATGTGAGTGTGAATGGTTGTTTGTCTATATGTGCCCTGTGATTGGCTGGCCACCAGTCCAGGGTGTACCCCGCCTCTTGCCCAAAGACAGCTGGGATAGGCTCCAGCACCGCCTGCGACTCTCGTGAGGATAAGCGGTTGAAATGGATGAAAATACCAAATAAAAATTATGTTAGGTGACCCGAGTTCGATTCCACCCTCGGCCATTTCTGTGTGAAGATGCATGTTTTTGTGGGTTTTCTCCGGGTACTCCGGTTTCTTCCCACATTCCAAAAACATGCTAGGTTGATTAGCGACTCCAAATTGTCCATAGGTATGAATGTGAGTGTGAATGGTTGTTTGTCTATATGTGTCCTGTGATTGGCTGGCCACCAGTCCAGGGTGTACCCCGCCTCTTGCCCAAAGACAGCTGGGATAGGCTCCAGCACCGCCTGCGACTCTCGTGAGGATAAGCGGTTGAAATGGATGAAAATACCAAATAAAAATTATGTTAGGTGACCCGAGTTCGATTCCACCCTCGGCCATTTCTGTGTGAAGATGCATGTTTTTGTGGGTTTTCTCCGGGTACTCCGGTTTCTTCCCACATTCCAAAAACATGCTAGGTTGATTAGCGACTCCAAATTGTCCATAGGTATGAATGTGAGTGTGAATGGTTGTTTGTCTATATGTGCCCTGTGATTGGCTGGCGACCAGTCCAGGGTGTCCTCTCGCCCGAAGACAGCTGGGATAGGCTCCAGCACCCCCTGTTACCCTCATGAAGATAAGCGGTATAAAATGAATGAATGCACTTTTTTTTTACACTTTTGTTTACAGAGCGACCATTGTGTATTTTGACTGTAAAGTCGTATGACTTCATTTCTTCTGATTTCCCAGCATTTTTGAACGCAGCAATTTTCCAAAAGCATATGATCATATAAAAGCACATGAACGGACAGCGGAATTGCACTTGTGGGATTGTTTCACAGTTTTTGCAACAACTTTTGAGTCGTTAACCAACAAATTTGTTCCCCTCTAAAGGGCAAGCTCTAGAGCTGGATGAATAATGGCTGGAGTTTTAAGGATATCTTTGAAAAGCTTCCTGGGCTGAACTTGCTGGTCTAGTAGGGGACAGAATATTGATCCAGATTGAGCGAGGTGAAACAACCCGGCCTTAGCGCCACCCACGCGGACATACACGTCCATAGAAAGATCCAGGCTGTTTCTCAACATGCTTTTCTTTGTGCGTAAACACCCACTAACACCGCATCCACCGGGACCGCTCCTGCTGACAGCCTAAGGTCTGGAGGTCTATGACTCACAGTAACACAATGGCATTGACAAAAGAAAATGACTCACTACTACTTTTCCGCGGAACGATGACTAATGTGATGGTAACTTAATAAAAGCACAGTTTGCGTTCCGATTAAGCGGAATGTTTGTAAAATGTACAAAAACAAAAGAAAGTTTAATTTAGCATGCAATATCTTTGTGGAAGATCAAGTTTGTTTGTGATAGGATGTTTCAAATATCAGCACACATCACTATTTTAGCTTCTATGTCTTCTATCTATCCATGAGAGAATTCCCTGGGAGGAATTTTTGTCATCATGGTTTGCTTTAATTTGAATTCCCATCAAGCTGTGAAAATTCTGTATTTTTTTTTTTTTTCTTCTGTGGTCTATTCATTTGTTTCATCTACATAATTTCACTGAGCTGTAATTACCATAACAAAGATTTGGCATCCTCCGGTGACTTTGCTCGGAGAACAAATTCCATCCCAATAGCGCTAAAATAACGTTTAATATGAATGAGAATTGGATTGGAGATGTTGACAGCTTTATGATATGCTGCAGATATTCATAGAGAAATGCTGCGTTAGATCTGTTTTCGCTGCAAAGTGCCTCCTAAAGGCTCATCTTCAACGTGTTTTTTTTCCAGTTAGCCAAGGTTCACTTTGGAGGACTTTGTCACAGTTCATTATAGCGGATTATTCTTGTGGTGGAGAGCTCAATCCCAGACAGGATAATTATCACTTTTTTCATATTTTCCGGTGTGAAGCTTTAAAAACTAGTCAACAAACAATTGATTTTTTTAAAGGTGAAACAGGTTGGACTTATAATAAAATATTATTATTGTTATTATTGTGACCAAAATGGCGGTCGAGAAGTTTGCGTACAGACCCGAGTTCAATCCCACTCTCGACCATCTCTGTGTGGAGTTTGCATGTTATCCCCATTCCAGGATGTACCCAGCCTCTTGGCCAAAGACAGCTGGGATAGGCTCCAGCACCCCCGCAACCCTCGTGAGGATACGCAGTTGAAATGAATGAAAATTTCAAATAAAAATCATGTTTTTCATATAATGAAAATTATTTCAGAGAAAGGTGACCCGAGTTCGATTTCACCCTCGGCCATCTCTGTGTGGAGTTTAAATGTTTTCTCCAGGTTTTCTCCGGGTTTCCTCCCACATTCCAAAAACATGCTAGGTTAATTAGCGACTCCAAATTGTCCATAGGAATGAATGTGAGTGTGAATGGTTGTTTGTCTATATGTGCCCTGTGATTGGCTGGAGACCAGTCCAGGGTGTACCCCGCCTCTCGCCCGAAGACAGCTGGGATAGGCTCCAGCACCCCCGCGACCCTCATGAGGATAAGCGGTTGAAATTAATAAAAATTCCAAATAAAAATCATGTTTTTCTTATAAAGAAAATTATTTCAGCGACAAGGTGACCCGAGTTCGATTTCACCCTCCGCCATTTTTGTGTGGAGTTTTTATGTTCTCTATGGGTTTTCTCCGGGTACTCCGGTTTCCTCCCACATTCCAAAAACATGCTAGGTTAATTAGCGACTCCAAATTGTCCATAGGTATGAATGTGAGTGTGAATGGTTGTTTGTCTATATGTGCCCTGTGATTGGCTGGCGACCAGTCCAGGGTGTGCACCGCCTCTCGCCCAAAGACAGCTGGGATAGGCTCCAGCACCCCCGCGACCCTCATGAGGATAAGCGGTTGAAATTAATAAAAATTCCAAATCAAAATCATGTTTTTCTTATAAAGAAAATTATTTCAGCGACAAGGTGACCCGAGTCCGATTTCACCCTCCGCCATCTCTGTGTGGAGTTTTTATGTTCTCTCCGGGTTTTCTCCGGGTACTCCGGTTTCTTCCCACATTCCAAAAACATGCTAGGTTAATTAGCGAATCCAAATTGTCCATAGGAATGAATGTGAGTGTGAATGGTTGTTTGTCTATATGTGCCCTGTGATTGGCTGGCCACCAGTCCAGGGTGTACCCCGCCTCTCGCCCGAAGACAGCTGGGATAGGCTCCAGCACCCCCGCGACCCTCATGAGGATAAGCGGTTGAAATTAATAAAAATTCCAAATAAAAATCATGTTTTTCTTATAAAGAAAATTATTTCAGCAACAAGGTGACCCGAGTTCGATTTCACCCTCCGCCATCTCTGTGTGGAGTTTTTATGTTCTCTCCGGGTTTTCTCCAGGTACTCCGGTTTCTTCCCACATTCCAAAAACATGCTAGGTTAATTAGCGACTCCAAATTGTCCATAGGTATGAATGTGAGTGTGAATGGTTGTTTGTCTATATGTGCCCTGTGATTGGCTGGCCACCAGTCCAGGGTGTACCCCGCCTCTCGCCCGAAGACAGCTGAGATAGGCTCCAGCACCCCCGCGACCCTCATGAGGATAAGCGGTTGAAATTAATAAAAATTCCAAATAAAAATCATGTTTTTCTTATAAAGAAAATTATTTCAGCAACAAGGTGACCCGAGTTCGATTTCACCCTCCGCCATCTCTGTGTGGAGTTTTTATGTTCTCTCCGGGTTTTCTCCGGGTACTCCGGTTTCTTCCCACATTCCAAAAACATGCTAGGTTAATTAGTGACTCCAAATTGTCCATAGGTATGAATGTGAGTGTGAATGGTTGTTTGTCTATAGTATGTGCCCTGTGTTTGGCTGGCGACCAGTCCAGGGTGTACACCGCCTCTCGCCCGAAGACAGCTGGGATAGGCTCCAGCACCCCCTGCGACTCTCGTGAGGATAATACACAATAAACAATTGAAGCACCTTCCACCATATTTTGTATTTCCGACATAAGTAACATTTCCAACACGCACATCTTATGTTGCGTTACCTTAGTTTTCGACCTCAGTCCCAAGTTTCCTAAGAAAAGAGGTTTCTTCAAAATGTATCTCAACGGTAAGTAGCTTTAGCATTTTATCGGTAGGTTTTTGTCTAGCATTGTGGGACTACCAGTGTTTAAAAACTTGGGTAGACACACTAATTATGGTGGGAAATGGCTATTAGCAACTCTAGGCTTTAATTTGCACCCTTTTGACAGATTAAAATATTTTTCCCTTCCTGGTAGGGAATCAGGAACTACAACCACTTGTGTCTGATGCTTTCCTGTTGTAAACAAATGTAGCTTTCCCTTACACTTGAAGAAACATTTCCTGGGAAACATTACTTAACAAAGAAGCAGCGCTTTGGGAGAGGGCAGAGAGCGTATCTGACCTACAGCGCACGCCCATGTAAGGAAGCCCGGCAATCTGTGACATCACAAACCTCGCCAGTGTTAGAACGGCCTCTAAAACCGAGCGTTCAGAGCCATCCCAAACTTTTATCGGGGCTCACTTCCAAATGTGTAAACCTCATTATCTGAAACTTTGGCATGGTTTAACACGATAAATACAATATTTAAGCAAAATAGGCCCCTTTTTAACTTTCAGAAAAAGAAAAGTCTAAAATACTGCAGGTGACAATGGTGACGGCATCCACGCTTGAGTGACAGCAATCTGCGAGGAGCAATGGTGCAGCACATCGGCAGTGGGCAGACGGATAATTCCACCCCCCGCCAGGCGGAAATTGTTTCTTACGTCCTTGGGGCGAGGCGCCAAACAAAAAAATTCTTTTTTTTTTTTTTTTTTTTTCAAAATCCTGACATTGACAAGTATGTTGAAAAAACTCTTATAAACGCCACAGAGTGTCATAGTGAATACGTGGATGAATTTAAACCATCCATTTGTGAAGAATAACCCCAAAAAAGATATTAATCTGAAATCTGAGTTTGATTATTATTATTATTATGTTGTTGACAAACTGTGTTAGCGCAAACAGGAGTAGCCTACATGAGTCGTCACGTTTGCGAACGCAGCCTACGGAACCATTCGGAAGATATTACAAATGCACCACGGAAAAAGAAAATAAACCGAGTCAATGTCAAGAGATTAGGGGACCGCTTGAAGTCATAAAAACTGGAGTGACGAGGCTCAGAGAGGAATTATCAAGATGAGCTAGGCCCTCCTTTGCCCCCCTCCCGTCTTTGCTTAAACAGGCACTTTGCCGTGAAAATTGCTTTAAGCCACTGTATTTTCAAGCCTATCTCCACATATCATAAAACTGTCAACATTCAACCCCATTTTCATTTATATTGGATTTTTACTTGAAAGCTACTGAAGTCGAATTCCTTCTGTAAGGGTTCAAAGTCTTTGTTATGGCAAATTAATCTCAGTGAAATCACTCGGGAGGGCACTGCGGCAGTAGTTAGCGTCATCCCCGTCACGGTTCATTTTATTGTGTTGGTGTGGCCTTTGCCGAGTCGCCAAGTGCTCTTTTGTAGACCCCAGGATGAGGAGCTGAAGTCAGGCTGGAAGTCAAGACTTCGCCCATAATGGAGTTTCATTCGATGGCCTCTGACCGCTTTTCCTCACGAGGGTCGCGGGGGTGCTGGAGCCTATCCTAGCTGTCTTCGGGCGAGAGAGGCGGGGTACGCCCTGGACTGGTCGCCAGCCAATCACAGGGCACATATAGACAAACAACCATTCACACTCACATTCATATCTATGGACAA